>NC_057863.1:245331160-245631160 GCF_019393635.1 Dromiciops gliroides | reverse complement strand
TCATGTCACAGTGTTGAAATAGTAGCAGAGACTAGAGAAGTAATTTGTCATTACAGAGAATCAGACAGTTCCTCGATACATACCAAAGAGTAGAGGAGAATCCTTCTAAGTTGGCACTATATAGGGAAGACTACTGCAAAGGCTAATTGATGGTCAAGGGAGCAATGAAGTGAGAAGTAGATGGTATGAGGAAGTCCCTAGTAAGCACTAGGCTGATAATTAACAAGTAGTGAAAGGCAGCTAAATGGACATCTGATTGGACTTTGAGTGAAACAGGAGATTCTCTGTAATGAGCTGTTGGACCCTCTAAGACCATTGGAGGGAGAAACTGATGTCAAAAAGAAAGAACTTAGAAAAACTCCTTCCAAAGTACCTTTGAATGGATGGACTATATATGTGAACTGGTCATTGAGATTTTTAGGGAGGAGCTCAGAGAAAGCCCATTGAGAAATGGAAATATGGATGGAACCACTCTAGTTAGTGTAGAGCTCTACAGACCACTTTAGACAGATTTCAAGGAGTTCACGGACTTGGAACTATTAGTATTTTAATGACTCTTTCAACATAATTATTTTCCTTGGTAATTTTTTGTATTTTATTTTGTGCATTTAAAAAACATTATTCTGAGTGGGGAAGTCATAGGATTCACCATACTCCCAAAAGAATTCATGACATTAAAAAAAGGTTAAGATTATCCATGATGTAGAGGAAAAAGGACTGTGGTATTCTAGGTTACAGCAGTTGAAATGGAAGAATTCCACCAACAGTGGGTAGCCAAAGAAGAAAAGCTGCCTTCTATGAAAATGTGCACTTGAGGGGCAGTTAGGTGGCACAGTGGATAAGGCACTGGCCCTGGATTCAGGAGGACCTGAGTTCAAGTCCGACCTCAGACACTTGACACTTACTAGCTGTGTGACCCTGGGCAAGTCATTTAACCTTCATTTCCTCCCTCCCCCCCCCCCAAAAAAATGAAAATGTGTACTTGATGTCTGTCTATTCACATACTGGATGAATTCAAAAGAAGGATCAAAGCATCAGTTAATCAGAAGCCGAGTAAAAGTGTAGGATACATTCAGAGAATGGGATCACTCCTGACCCTAAAGATCCTAAACCTAAGTTCACCAATGATTCTTCATGGGACCTTTCCCCTGAGACTCTTAGGACCTAATGCAGAAGTGACAGAGTTCTGAAAATGTTAAGTGTCTTAGTTTACAAGACAGAGGATCTCAAGTGATCTCTGTATTGTTGTTGTTCTCTAAGAGAAATTTACCCCCCACCAAATACCTCTATAGCAGGGGTTCTAAACCTTGTTTTGAGTCGTAGACCCCATTTTGTCAGTCTGGTGAAGCCTATGGACCCCTTCTCACAATACAGTTTTTAAATGCATGAAATAAAATGTTTGATTTCAAAGTAAAACATTCATATTGAAACATCATCATCACAATATGTTTAAACCTAATTCATAGACTCCAGGCTAAAACCCCCTGCTTTGGAGTGTATTCAGGGGCTAAGAGTCTAAGGAATAAGTAAGAACTACCTAAACTTAGGGTATATTACTGCAAATGAAGCTCCTTAAAGAAACTGCGGGTGTCAGCGAGGTGGTTGCTATCTTGGCTCTAATATAAATCACTTTAGTCCAATTAGTTCTCAAAAGAACTTTAGAAGCCATCCAGTTCAACCTCTTTTTTCAACTGTTTCTTTAAAAAAATTTAAAATATATTTCGTTAATATAATTGGCTTTTCCACACCTACATTTTTCACTGTATCCTTCGCCCATCATCCTCCTAGAGAGCCATTTCTGATGATAAAAAAAAAATGGAAAAGAGAAGGGGAAATGAAGGAACTCACAATTTTGGATAGCTTCCATCATCTCAGTAGAGTTGAGTTTATCTTCTGAGAAAGCAGGTATGAAATAGAGTCTTGGAGACAAATGTGTCATGAACTGGCCTCTCCAATTTTATTATTCTTTTCACTTTACAGGCATGAATTTGAAAATTCAAACATAATATAGTTTTATAACATTCAAATAGCTAGGGATATTTTCTAGATATATAGTACTAATGTAGTTGTCACAGTACCATGTATGTCATGAAGTGGTATAATCAGCTAAATAATATTCTGAGTTGGAACCCCAGTTTCTTGACTAAATTCTTTATTGCCTTTCTCTTGCTCTTCCAAGAACATGATGTAGACCAAAAAAAAAAAAAAAAAAGATAACTGCGCCTAACTTTTTTCAAAGAAATCAGTTTTAACAATCATGGCACTTGTTGGCACCTACCTACCATGAAAATAAATCTTTTCCACTGAATTGTACAGGGGAAATAATGACCTGTTAATGTTTGTGGATAGTAATTCAAGTGAAGCGTCTATAAGATAAAAACAATAAGAATTTAATTTGCCTGTGAACATCTTTCCAATCTTGTTCTCCCTAATAGCCCTTTCCTTTATGTTAGATTGCCTATCCACAGGTGAACATCATGAGATTTTCATTTAAAGTATTAATCCATTTATTTCTCTCATTTGGAATAGATAAATAATTGCACCTTTCTCAAAGGGTTCTTATGAGGGTCAAAGGAGATAATACTTATAAAGGGGTTTGCAAACATTAAAGTGCCATACAGATAATTTCAATTGTTTTGAGAACATTTAGTCAAGCCCAATGGTATCTACATATATAAGACCTAGAGTAAGAGTTTCTGGTGCCAGATATTTAAACTGAAAGGAGACAGGAAAGGGAGTATTCCTAAAATGAAAGCAGAAAGGGAACAGGGGAGAAAATTTGCTACATATCTTCTTTTCTATGATTTATAAATTATTTCTCTCCTAACCACCCCTACCATAATCTCCTTTTGGAAAGTGAGCAACACAAAGCAAACATCTGTTCAAGTTTATGAATATGATCATTTGTTATATACTGAATATTTACAATTGCTTCTCTTTTTTTACACAATATTATCTTATAACCACTTTTTCTCAACTCATGATCTCATTTGTGTAAGGAAATCCCAGTGAAGAAAATTCTCCTACTAATTTAGATCAATAACTGATCTGCAACTTCTTCTCTTTCTTGGTTCCTAAGATCATTTAAAATCAGTCATATACTTAGCTAATTCTCAACAATACAATGATCTAAGACAATCTTAATGGATTCATCATGAATCTGCCTCCAAAGAAAGAAATGATATTGTCTGAATACAGACCAAAGCATACCATTTCATTTTTTTCTTTCTTTTTTTGTTTCAGTCTTGTACAAAATGACTAAAATGGAAATGTTTTACATGAATGCCCTTGTATAGCCTATATTGGGTTGCTTGCTACCTGAGCGGTGGGGCAGAATTTGAAATGCAAAACTTTTAAGAAAACAAGCTTTAAATAATAATTTAAAATGTAACTGTGGAACAACAAAATATTATAAAAAATAAAATGCCATATACAATTTTCAAAACTTGATTTTTTTGCTATTGGAAATAAAGTACCAGAAGCTGTGTGGTAAAGAGGAATGAGAATGGATATTTTGAAAAGTTAGGGGGATTCCTGAAGTTGTCTAAAGGGTCTGAACAATAGCTATGGCCACGTGGGTGGAGAGAAGGCCACAAATTCAGAAGATGCTATGAATGTAATAAGTCATAAAATCATAGATCTATTAATGAAATGGACCTCAAAGTTCATGTTGTTCAACATCCTAACATTAAAGATGAGGAAAATAAAGTCATGGGGAAATTAAGTGACTTGTTCCAGGCAATACAGGTATTCAGTTTAAGATGAGACACTCAAAAAACAAAAACAACAACAAAAAAAACAATCCTGGGGGCAGCTAGTTGGTACAGTCGATAAAGCACTGGTCCTGAATTCAGGAGGACCTGAGTTCAAATCCGGCTTCAGACACTTGACACTTACTAGCTGTGTGACCCTGGGCAAGTCACTTAACCCTCATTGCCCCGCCCCCCAAAAAAATATATGTGACACTCAAAACAATGTCTTCTCATTCCAGAGCCAGTACTCTTTCCACTGTAACAGGTTTGAGTATGATCATGTAGGAAGTGTGAGAGAAAGGGAAAAGAGGAGGATGACTCCTGAGTGGTAGACATAGGTGTCAATGGGAGCTAGAGTAGTCAGGAGATGTTTTGTAGAGGAGGTAGAATCCAGACTTTAAAGAATGTGTGAAGGTTGGATAGGTAGAACAGGAAGAAGACAGCATTCTTCATGTGGGGAATTAACATGTCCAAGGTACAGTATAAGATTAAGTGTGGCACATTCATGAGATAAGGAAAAAATGAGACCAGATAGACTAGAGTTGAAATTGTGTGCTGAAGAACTGAATATAATTGGATAGGTAGGGTTGGGATAGATTTTAGAGAACTTTAAAAGTCTAGCAAAGGCATTTACCCCAAGTCCTGCGCAGAAAATGGACATCCACAGAGATATAGGATAGAGTTATAAAACCAGACTGTCCAGCTGTCAGCTAAAGGTCTCTGCTAAAAGCAGGTTCCCTTGCTGATAAGAGTACCTGCAGGTGGCCTCTAAAGATAGAACTAGGCCAGAGTTCTGGCTTTATGGTTTTGGGGGGGTCTTGGGTTTTTTTTTTAAGTGAGGCAATTGGGGTTAAGTGACTTGTCCAGGGTCACATAGCTAGTAAGTGTCAAGTGTCTGAGGCCGGATTTGAACCCATGTACTCCTGACTCCAGGACCAGTGCTCTATCCACTGCAGCACCTAGCTGCCCCCGGCTTTATGTTTTTAAACTAGCCCTCATACTACAAAGCTAACTGTATTGTCAAGGAGAGCCAGCCAAGGCTTCTTTGTAGCAGAGCACTGAAATATGGAGATTGCCAGTTACCTGGGTGGCTTCCCCTTTGTGGCAATGTTAGGGTTCTCCTGTTTCCTGTTTCCCTGAAAAGTTTTGTGCAATGGATTGTACTAGGAACTGTCTTAAGGCATAGTATACTCTTAAAGGACAGGAAGAGCATTTGATAATGAGGTCACCAATAGGTAGGTATATCCTCAAAAATATCTCATTTGCTTGTACCTGAAGTTATGGGGTAAACTAATTTGAAAGAATTTAAAGAAAAGATATGCAGGACTCCAGGGATTGAAACTCTAAAGGCAAGGTTGGTTCACAGGGGACAGAAGGCTTTTAAAAATGGGGAATGCTGATGACATTATCACAAATAATTTCAATAAGGTAGATAATTGTGGGAGAGGGCACCTCTCTAAAAAGAAGTAGCTATATAAAGAGATCAATGGAGAATAAAGATTTCAAAATTATATCAAATAGGGGGGCAGCTAGATGGCGCAGTGGTTAAGAGCACCGGCCCTGGATTCAGGAGTACCTGAGTTCAGGTCCGGCCTCGGACACTTGACACTTGCTGGCTGTGTGGCCCTGGGCAAGTCACTTAACCCCCATTGCCTAAAAAAAAAAAAATTATATCAAATAAAGATGAAGTATGGGAATACAAAATAGCAGAAGAGTACCAAGAAAATAATCTGAGAAAAGTTAAAGTTCAGATGAGATTAATGAGAAATGCTGAGGGAAATTTTTAAGACTTAAAAAACAACTATATGGGGAACAAGAACAAGAAAGAAACCACAGATTGAGGGTAAATGAGATGATTTTTTTTTAAAGAAAACTACTCAATTCTTTTTATTTGTGCTTTCTCAACCAAGAAAAATTATCTTCATGAATGGTCAGAATCCAAGAGAATTGATTTATAAAATTAATGTCGTATCAATCAAATGACCTGAGTTATTTTATACAACATGACAAAAATAAATAAAAGAAAATTCACCTAGAAGAACAAAAGATTGAGAATCTCAAGGGAAATCATAATGATAAAATAGAAAGGAAGAGGTTCTAACAATACAAAACCAGAATTATACCACAAAAATATAATCACTAAACTATTTAGTACCAGTTAAGAATTTAAAAGTTAATCAGTGAAACAGATTAAGTAAACAAGAGCCAAAGGTAATGGAAAATAGTAGCACAATGTTCAATAAATCCATGAAAACCAACTATAGGGGTAAGTACTCCCTTAACAAAAAACTGCTTGAAAAATTGAAAAGACTAGAAGAAAAGTTTATACCAACATTTCACGCCAAATACCACAATAAATTTCATATACATACATTACTTAAGTATGAAAAGTCATATTATAAACAAATTTAAAAAGAGGAAATAACTTGCTAAATTGTAGCTAGAGAGAGGGTGCTTGGTCAAACAGGGAATCAAAATAATCATAAAAGATAAAGTGAAGTCAAAACAATTCTGGAGTACTGCCTCATACCTACTGGATTTGATAATAGGACAGCAGAGGGAAATGACAAATGTTGTAGGAGATATGGGGAAAATGAGACATTAATACACCATTGGTGGAGATGTAAACTGATTCAAATATTCTGTAGAGCAATTTGGAACTATGGCCAAAGGACTATAAAACCATGAATACTCTTTGACCTATTAATACCACTACTAGGTCAGTATCCAAAAAGAGATAACGAAAAGTTAAAGGAACTATATGTGCAAAAAATATTTATGGCAGCCCTCTTCTAGTGCAAAGAATTCAAATTTGAGGAGATGTCCATCAATTGGGAAATGGCTGAACAAATTATGACATGATATTATGATGGAACCCTATTGTGCTGTAAGAAATGATGATCAGGATGCTCTCAGAAAAACCTGGAAAGACTTACATGAGCTGATGCAAAGTGAGATGTACATATACAAAGTAACAGCAATATTGCAAGATGAGCAGTTGTGAGGGACTTGGCTATTCTCAGCAATGCAATGATCCAAGACAACTCTGAACGGCTTACGAAAAATGTGATCCATCTCTAGAGAAAGAACTGATGGTGTCTGAATACATATTGAAGAATATTTTTTTTTGTTTCTCTTTCTTAAGTTTTTTTGTCTGTTTTCTTTCACAACCTAGTGTGGAAACGTTTTGCATAACTACACATGTATAACATATTGAATTGCTTGCATTGTTAAGCGGGTGGGGTAGACAGGAAGGGAGAAAGAATTTGGAACACAAAGTTTTAAAAATGGATTTTTAAAATGTTTTTATGTAATTGGGGGAAAATGAAATTCTAAATTTAAAATAATAATAATAATTAGCTAATATTCAAAGAAAAAAGATAAAGTGAACATCTTTGATTGAATAAAACTGAAAAGCTTTTGTACAAGCAAAATCAATGCAGTTACATTTACCAAAAAAGTTAACTGGGAAAATACATACAGCAAATTTCTCTGATAAATGTCTGACATCTAAATAAATTGATTTTATGTATATGAATAAAATCCATTCTCTAGATACATGGCCAAAGGACATAGGCAGACTATTTTTATTGGTAGTATATTATTTTATTTTCCAATTACAAATATTGTTTTCAACATTCATTTTTTTAAAATTTTCAGTGGCAAATTTTTCTCTTTCCATTCCTTCCCTCCTCTCTCCCTAAGCAATCAGATATATGTTATATATGTACAATCATGTTATACATATTTCCATATTAGTCGTGTTATAAAAGAATCAGAACAAAAGGGGAAAACTACAATCAAGGAAAAATAACAGCAAATAAAGTGAAAATAATATACTTCAATCTGCATTCAGATTCCACATTCTTTTTCTTGATGCAGAGAGCTTTTTCCATCATAAGTCTTTTGTAATTGCCTTGGATCACTGTATTGCTGAGAAGAGCTAAGCTTTTCACAGTTGATCATCACGCAATGTTTCTGTTACTATATACAATGTTCTGGTTCTGTTCATTGCACTCAGCATCAGGTCAAGTAAATCTTTCCAGGTTTTTCTGAAATCCAACTGTTCATAATTTCTTACAACACAGTAATATTCCATCATGTTCATATACGACAATTGTTCAGCCATTCCCTAATTGATGGGCATCCCCTCAATTTCCAATTCTTTACCAATGGAAACAAAAAGCTGCTATAAATATTTTTGTACATGTGGGTCCTTTTCTCTTTTTTATGATCTCTTTGGGACACAGACCCAGTAGTGGTATTGCTGAGTTAAAGGATATGCACAACTCCATGGCCCTTTGGGCATAGTGCCAAATTGCTCTCCAGAAGGGTTGCATCATTTCACAACTCCATCAACAATGCATTAGTATTCCATTTTCCCACATCTTCTCTAACATTTTTTACTGTCCTTTTTTGTCATATTAGCCAATCTGATAGGTGTGATGTGGTACCTCGGAGTTGTTTTAATTTGTATTTCTCTAATCAATAGTGATTTAGAGTATTTTTTCATATAAATATAGATAGCTTTAATTTCTTTATCTAAAAACTGTCTGTTCATATCTTTTGACCATTTCTTAGTTGGAGAATGACTTGTATTATAAATTTGATTCAGTTCTCTTTATATTTTAAAATTGAGGAGTTTATTAGAAACACTGATAAACAGCCTATTTTTAAAAGAAGAAATACAAATTATTGATGACTATATACATATTCTATATCACTAATAATAAGGAAATAACTAAACAACTGAGGTTATACTTCACATCCATCAGATAGGCAAATTTAACCCACCCAAAATGAAAGTAGCAATGGGTAGAAGAGCTTTCTGTGAAGATAGCAGAGTAGATCAGAAATTTCCAGGCTCTCCAGATTCCCTCCACAGTCAGAAAATCACCAGCAAAAATAAAGGGGTAAAGCAGTTGTCCTCTTGAGATAACTTGAGAGGACCTCAAAAAAAAAAAAAACCAGGGCCTCCAGGGGCTTAGTTGTCCTGATTGAAGTGTAGACACCTCCAGGAAGACTCCACTGAATCAACAAACTGTAGGCCCTGAGGGCAGCTCTATTAGGAAGCATACTAGCCCCAAAGGAATTTCACCTCAACTTTCACCTCACAGCCTCAGGAACTTTCACTTCATGAGCTTTTACCTCACAAAGAACATCAAACATCTGAGTGGGGGAAGATTTAAGGATCCACCTTTACCACCTCACCCCACCATCCCCACTGTTTCAGATGCCCAAACTAGGGGGTGCTGACCAGATGTGATCCCTGGTTATGGCTGCGGTCAGGGAAGAGCGAGCATAAGCCTGAGAAGTGAAATATTGCAGGAAGCAAGAACATTTTCAGGACAGTGTGGCTGGGGGGCTTTAATTGCAGTTTAGGGAAGGAAAGGAGTCCCTGAGGTTGAGCCCCCAGACAGAATTTAGAAAATAAGAAGAACTTGAATCCTAGGACAACATTACCCACAACTTGGGCTTAAAACTTGATTATAATAATTAGCTGCTAAAAATAAAATAAAATGAGTAAGGAAAAGGGAAAAAAAACAACAATTGGTAGCTAGTTAGATATAAAAGAAGATCTTAATTCGTATTCAGAGGAAATAGTAAGATTTAAAAAAAAAAAAACTATTCCCCAAAAGTAACATCAAATAGTCATAAGACCAAAAGGAGTTCTTGGGAAAACTTCAAAAGGAATTCAAAAATCAAAAATAAGAAATTGAGGAAAAATTAGGAAAAAATAAAAGCAATCCAAGAAAATTATGAAAAGAAAGTTAACTAATTGGAAAAAGAGGTCCAGAATCTTAAGGAAGAAAATAACTCCTTTAAAAACTAGAATCGGGCAGAGGAATCAAATGATGTTATAAAATATCAAGAAATAATAAAAGTGGAAAAATTAGAAAAGAATCTGAAACACCTCATTAGAAAAACAACTCAGTGAGAGAACAAACTGAGGAGAGACAATATAAGAATGTCAAACTACCTGAAAGTTATGATAAAAAAAATCTGGATATAATATTACAAGAAATTATTAAAGAAAATTGCCCTGAAATTCTAGAATAAAGGGTAAAATAGAAATGGGGGAGGAGAGAGCTACCATTCACCATCTTTAAGAGACTGCAGAAGAAAAACTTACAGGAATATCATAGCTAAGTTTCAAAATTTCCAGGTTAAGGAGAAAATATTGCAAGCAAGAAGAGGGGAAAAACCAACTTAAATAATGCAAAAATATAGTCAGGATTTCATTAAGACTTAGCAGCTTCTACTCTAAAAGACCAAGGATCTTGGCACACAATAGTTCTTTTTTTTTTTTAAGATCTTATTTCAAAGAGCAAAAGAGTTATCCAAGAATAACTTACCCAGCAAAGTTGAGTATAAATCTGATTTACTTTAAAAATGGATATTTGGTGAACTTAAAGACTTTTAGGTTTTTGTACCCAAAAGACCAGAACTCAATGGAAAATTCAATATATCTTTTGATCCAGAAGAAATATAAGGAAATCATTAAAGACGAATTACAAGGCACTCATTAAGGTCAAATTTTTCATTTATTATACATTTGAAAGTGTTATTGATATTCTTAAAAGTGTCATCATTATTAAATTCCTTTGAAAGAAAGATTGGGGCTGAGTTTTATGTGATGAGGTGATTAAAAAAACTAAATTGAATAGGAAAAGGTAAAAGGGTGTAATTATATAAAAGGGGGCATGAAAGGAAGAACTAATACAGAGGAAACAGGTGGTGGTGGAGTGCTGGTAATGATGGAACTTTACTCTCATCTAGGTTGAAGAGGAAACAACATGTACATCTGGAAGGGTGTAGAAGTCTTCTGAACATGTAAAGAGATGAGAAAACTCAGGGTACAAGATGGGGAGGGACTTTTAAGGTGTATGTGGAGTGGGATTTAGGAGCGTGGGAGAGAGGATGGGTGGCTTTTGTAGGGGTGTGTGGATTGAGATTGAGAGAAAGGAGGACCCTTGAAGAGGTGGGTAAAGAGGGGGTGAAATGGTGGTGGGGGAAATGTAAGGTAATAGGGATAGGGTAAAAAGAGAGGCTGAGAAAAAAATAGTAAAAATAAAATGGAGGAAAATTCACAAATAGTAATTATAACTTTAAATGTGAATGTGATGTTCATATCATCTTTCTTCATGGTAGCAAAGAACTGGAAATTGCAGGAATCCCCATCAACTGGGGAATGACTGAACAAGGTATGGTGTATGGTTATGATGGAACATTACTGCAATATAAGAAATAATGAACTCAATGATCTTAGAAAGGCTTGGAAAGACTGGCACAAAATAATAAAAAGCAAAGTGAACAGAACCAAGAGAATAGCAATATTGTTTTAAGAATGATTTTGGGACAGCTAGGTGGCTCAGTGGATGAAGCACTGGCCCTGGATTCAGGAGGACCTGAGTTCAAATCTAGCCTCAGACACTTGACACTTACTAGTTGTGTGTCCCTGGGCAAGTCACTTAACCCTCATTGCCCTGCAAAAATAAAATAAAATAAAATAAAATAAAAAGAGAATGATTTTGAATGAACAAATTATTTTGACTATTATAAATACCCAAATTAATTATAAAGGATATATGAAGATGCCATCTGCATTCAGAGAAAGAACTGATAAATAGAAGTATGTATAGAATATTTTACATACATATACATATATACATACATGTTTGTATGTATGTGTGTGCATATTCCTCTTTGTGTCTAACAGTAGCCATCTCTAGGGTGGGGGCAGGAGAAAAAGAAATTTACATACTAACTTTGTTGTATCTTTAGAAAGAAAAGAAGTTGTACATGGTAGATTTGCAGTTTCATGGACAATTATCTTCTTTATTGTACTGTCTTATGGAAATACTTTAGTTCTGTGAATTGAAAAGAAAATAAAATTTAAAAATAAAAAAGGGCTTAGAAGGGCAGGCACTCTAATGTACATGGTGGAGATGGGAAGAGACCCAACCATTTTGGAAACCAATTTTCAATTGTACCCCCAAAGTCACTAAACCGTGCATACCTTTTGATTCAGTGATACTATACTGATATATTCCAAAGATATCAAAGATAGAGGAAAAGGACCCATGTCTCCAAAAATATTTATAGCATAATTTTTTATTGCAGTAAAAAATAAAAATTTTAAAAATTGTGGTATATGAATGTAAATGAAAAATTCCAAAATAACATAAGGGACAGATCCAGAGAAACCTGATAACATTTACAAATGCTAATATAGAGTGAAATGAGGAGAACTAGGAGGACAATTTACATAAAAACTATAATAATATAAAGGAAAACAACTATGAAATTCTTTACTCTGGTCAATGCAATGACCAACCATGAATTCAGAAGACCTGTGATGAAGCACACTTCCCATCTCTTGGCAGAGCAGATGGTCTAGAAGTACAGAATGAGACCTAAATTTTCCAGCCACACATGGCCATTCAATTTGTTTTGCTCTATTATTCTTATTTGTGTTAGGGACAAAATAGTTATGGGTATGGGCATCTGAGTAGGGGTAGTGATGTAACAAAGAAAAAAGAAAAGGGAAGGGGAAAATGGGAGAGAATGGGGAGGGGAAAAGAAGAGAGGAGAGATGAAGAGAGGAGAGGAGAGGATGAGAGGACAGGACAGGAGAGGACAGGAGAGAAATCATTGAAAACTAGTCATGCCAGAATAACCACATTTCCTTTCTTGAACAAGGGCTATTGGGCTAGTAGATCAGCACAACATTATAGACATAACATATCTAGATGTCAGCAAAGTATCTTTTTTAAAAAGTCTGAAATCTTTATGTACAAGATGCGGAATTGTGGGGTAGGTGATGTCACAGTTAGGTATAGTTAGAACTGAATGAATGACCTGATCTAAAAGGTATTGATTCTTTAGTGAAGAGAATTCTCTATGAAGTGTCACTGGATCAGTCCTTAATCCTATTATATTCAACATTCTTTTCTAAGACTTAAATTTTAAAAAATAGATGACATGCTTAGCATATTTATGGTTGACAGGAATTTGGAGGGATAGCTAATGTGTTAGATAACAGACTCAAGATCCAAAAATATCCTGACAGGTTAGAGTGATAATGATGGGCCAAATGTAATAAAATGAAATTTAGTTAGAATAAATGAAAAGTCCTACACTTGAGTTTAAAAAATTCAACTGCACAAATAGAAAATGGGAGAGATGGGGTTTGAAAACAATACATGTGAAAAATAAAACTGGAGTTTTTAATGAACTGGGAGCTGTATATGAGTCAACAGAGTGATATAGAAACCCCCCAAAAAAGCTAATGTAATTTTCTGCAATAACAGAAATATAGTGCTCAAATTGAGAGAAGTGACAGTAATCACCTCACTTCAGACTTCATCTGGAATATTATGTTCAGTGCCATATTTAAGAAGAATATTGAAATGCTGGGATGCATTCAGAGAAAGGTTACCAGAATAAAGAGGGAGAATTTGAGATCATATAATAACAACAGCTGATAGAGTACTTTAAGGTTTACAAAGAACTACACATATATTAGCTCATTTGATCATTACAATTTTACCCTGTGAGATAAGTTCATTTTATAGATGAGATAGCTTCCTCAGAGAAGCTAGTAAGTATGGGAGGTACAATTAAATCCCTAATACCACTTAATTCTAAATATAAAACCCTTTCCACAATACTATACTAAGTACAAAGCTAATTAGTGCTTGTAGAAATTAACCACAAAAATTAAGCCTTTTAGGTGAAATCCTCCAACTAAGTGAACCAGCCACAGCCAAAGTAGAGCCACACTTCTAAGTGTGGTTTTGGGTGAGTTTAGTGGAGAAGGGGGAGAGGTTTGAGGCATCTCCATAAAAATTAGAAAGAAGGGGGCAGCTAGGTGGTGCAGTGGATAAAGCACCAGCCCTGGATTCAGGAGGACCTGAGTTCAAATCCAGCCTCAGACACTTGACACTTACTAGCTGTGTGACCTTGGGCAAGTCACTTAACCCTCATTGCCGGGCAGAAAGAAAAAAGAAAAAAAGAAGAAGAAAAATTAGAAAGAAAAAACTATACCAATTTCAGTACATAAAATATTGAAACCTACTGGTCAGAGAATCTTCCTATGTAAAATGGGGTTAATAATACTTATCCTGACACATATTAGCATGTGTCCATGAAAACTCTCTAGATACCTCCCTAAGACTGTAGAGTGCAGAGAAGATGACAACATGCACTTGGTATACAGCAAAGCTTCTTAAACTGTGGGTCATAACTCTATATGTACTTGCATCACTGAATGTGGGCATCATGAAAAAGTTGACATTAAGTGTTTGATTTGTATGCTTATCTTACTATACCTATATACTAAGGATGACATAAAAATTTCTTGGGGGAAAAGAGATCACAAGTAGAAAAAGTTTCAGAAGTCCTGGTTTAGAGGGTCCAGGAGTTTTCTATACAAATGAAATCACAGTTCTAGTTTCTGCCCCTTAATTCTTGCATCACCCCACCTCAGGTGTCATTGCCAGGATCAAATGAGATATGGTGTATAAAGCACTTTATAAAATCTAAAGAATTATAAAATCTGCTGTTAATTACTATTAGGAAATTATATATGCTAAAGGAAAAAGGCAGAAAGAAGGGAAAGTACAAACAAGGGAAAGAAACAAAAAGATATGACAAAACAAAGAAATTCAAAAGGGACCAAAACAAAGCAAAAAGTGAACCAAAAATAAGGCTTAAGTATGAACAGAATATCACAAAATTTCAGGTTAGTGGAGTCAAGGATTGTACATCAGCATTTGAAGGGACAATTCTCATTGTGCCTTTCTGGGATATTAAAACAGAGAGAGACAAAGCGAAAGGGACAAAGGAAGATTAATATACATTTTCAGATTGAAAATTTACTGTTGAGAATTTATAATAATAAAATAAATCCCATAAACCAAGAGTTTCTGAATGAAACATTGATAAGCATTTAAAATGAGTAAATTTCTGGCCAACCCTATACTCATATCTTTTGCTTTTTTCATTACCTCCATTTCCATATTGATGTCTTCTTTCTCCCTTCCCAAAAAAGTGTCCCTCATAACAAACAATAAAAATGATGGGAGACAGAATCAGCAAAATTAATATTAATGAAAAAAATCTGACGGGATATGTCATATTCTACAGCTATAGTCCCCAACTCTTCAAAGAAATGGTGGAAAGGTACCTTCCTCTCTCTTCTTTGGGGCCAAATGTAGTCATTATAAATTTTGTAGCATTTAGGTTTAATTTTTTGTGGTGGTTGTAGTTATTGTGTATAATATTTTCCTAATTCTGTTTATTTCACATTGCATCAGTTCACCACATTAATCATTTCTTACAGCCCCGCAATATTCAATTACATTCAAGCACCACAATTTGTTTAGCTAGTCTTCAATCGATTGGCATTTACTTTGTCTCCAGATCTTTGTTACTCCAAAAAGTGCAACTGTAAACATTTTGAGTCTTTTTTTTTTTAGTCACTGATAAACTTGGAGTATATGCCTAACACTGAAATGTCTGGTTCAAAGAGTTTGTATATTTTAGTCACTTCCTTTGCATAATTCCTAACTGCTTTATTGGCTAACCCTTTCCAAGGGCCCATTAGACAACCTTAGCTAATATGCCCTGTAGAAGCCAGGAGTGGTTAGGGAGGTTATCTTGTAGAAACCACTGTTATAGAGAAACTCGGCTGCATGGAAGAATCATCTGGTCAGATGGAAACAGTCAAATCTCTCAGGAACAGGTCTTCCCTCTCTGTCCCATGTTATACATACACACACATACACTCATACTCTCTCTCTCTCTCTCTCTCTCTGTCTGTCTCAGATACATAATGTCCTAGATATACCAGATTTGGTGAGCCCAGAAAGGACCTTAAGGAAGTACTAGAGCTTGTCCTTTGTGACATTTTGCTTTAAATAGCCTTACTTCTGAAGCTCTCTTTTAGCATTTATATAGAGCAGAGGCTATAGAAATAATTGACCAATATAAATAATTACCACAATAATGAAAATGACAGCAACACTAAAAAAAAGTCAAACTCCAATTACTTGCAATGACCAATTTCAGTACAGAGAAGAAATAAGGAAATGACCCTTTTCCTCTCAGACTACTAGTACAGAATGTTATAGACAATATTAGCTGTGGTTGCAATGCTTGATACTTTTACATAACTATCTTTCTTTAATACAAGAGAAGGCTCAGGGGGGATGGAATGTATATCAGGAAATGACTATGGTTGAAAAGCAAAGAGCATCATGGGATCATAAGACTTGAAATTGGAAGAGACTTGAACTCATCATGTCCAACCCTCTCAACTCTACAGATAAAGACACTGAGGCACAAAGAGGTTAAGTGACTTTCCCAACATGACACATGTAGTAAATAGTAAAACTAGAATTTGAACCTAGAAAATCTCACTCCAAATACAGCAGTATTTGCAGTGATATTAAGATACACACACACACACACACACACACACACACACACACACACCCTGAAGGAATCAAAACAGGTTACTGTTCAAAAATTTTTCATGTACGCACTTTATATAACTACAAAAAAATATAAGCAGCCTAAGTGTCCCACAATGGAACATGATTAAATAAACTGTAGCACATTAATTAATAAAAGATTATAATTCCATTAAGACCAGCAAGTACATAGAGTACAAAGAATGCTGGAAAGAATCTTACAAAATACAAAGCATAAAAAAGCAGAATTAGAAGAATGTAGTACATATTAATTAATTGTGACAATATAAAAAGAAAAGTGAATAGAAATAGAATTGTGATAGGAAGTATAAGTGACAACATTTTGGGGCTGTATTCAACTTAATTAATTAAGTGTTAATAGTTACTAAGTTTAGTTGGTTTTATCAATGTTCATTTCTAAATTTTTAATAAGATGTTTAACTAAATACAATTCTCAACCTCAAATGTTTTTGGTCTATTTTTCTCAATCGCAAGTAAAAGAAAAAGATATTATATTTGTCCAAGTATCACTCCAAAACAGAAAACCCAAGGTTGGGGAGAAAGGGGGAGAGAGAGGGTGTTCAGGTATTATATATAATAGATAATAGCAAACATTTATATAGTGCTTTCTACATTCCAGGCACTGTGTTAAGTGCTTTATAATTATTATCTCATTTAATCCTCCTAACAACTCTGAGAGGTAGATATTATCATTATCCCCATTTTACAGATAAGAAAACTAAGACAAACAGAAGTAAAATGACTTACCCAGGATCACACAACTAGTAAGTATCTGAGGCAAGATTTGAACTCAAGACTTCTTAATTCCAGGTCCATCATTCTAGCCATTATACTTACTTAACTAACTTATAAATTTTATAAAAGACTCAGAAAACTCCAGAGTCAGAGATGTCCATTCATTATTCCACTGACTAAAAATACATTGGGTTTTTTCCAATTCACCTGGAACATATGACAAATACTCATTATCCAAAGAACAAAACCCTCTTGTGTCGCTGGTAAATGAATGCAAGTTGGTGAACACTTGCTAGTATCTATTAAAAAAGTATTTCTGGACATTCAACAGTCTCTTGAAAACATATACAGTATCTTTCTCTTCTGATTTTCCAAATTGCATTACTGAATATTCCTCTATTTCATTGTGATTTAATTAAACAAATCCTGATCTATAAAACACTACATAAAAGTCACCGTGCTAGGAACACACACCAGATGTCTACAACCTATTAAGAAGATTCTAACCATGATCAAGGAAAGAGCTTAGACATCATCTTCCAGGAAATTGTCAGGGAAAATTGCCCTGATATCTAGAAGCAGAAGGTAAAATAGAAATTGAAAGAATCCACCTATCATCTCCTGAAAGAGATCCCAAAATGAAAACTCCTAGGAATATTATAGCAAAATTCCAGAGGTCCTAGGTCAAAGGAGAAAATATTGGAAGCAACCAAAAGAAATGATTCAAGTACTGTGGAGACACAGTCAGGATAGCAAAAGATCTAGCAGCTTCTTCTACATTAAAGGATTGGAGGACTTGGAATACGATATTCTGGAGGGCACAGGAATTGAGATTACAACGAACGAAGAATCACCTATCCAGCAAAACTGTGTATAATCTTTCAGGGGGAAAATGGGACTTCAATGAAAAAGAGGACTTTCAGGTATTTGTGATGAAAAGACCTGAATAGGATAGAAAATGTGACTTTCAAAAACAAGACCCTAGAGAAACATAAAAGGTAAACAGGAAAAAGAAATTAAGAGGGATGTTAAAAGGTTAAACTGTTTACATTCCTACATGGGAAGATGGTACACCTAACTCATAAGAAATTTCTCAGTATTAGGACAAATGATAGAAATAAATTTAGACAGCAGGCACAGGTGGGAATTGATTATGAAGAGATGATATCTGTAAAGTATTTATCTTTTGTTTATCTTTTTTTTTTGTGGGACGCTTGGAGTTGGGTGACATGCTTGGGGTCGCACAGTGGGTGAGTGTCTCATGTCTGAGGCCAGATTTGGGCTTGGGTCCTCCTGAGTCCATGGTCAGTGCTTTGTCTACTGTCACCTAGCTGCCCCATGATGATACCTTTAGGGTAAAAGTGAAGGGAGAGAGGAATGCAGAGGAGGGAGAGAGGTAGAATGGTGTGAAATCCCACATGAAAGAAACAGGAAAGGGCTTATAGAGTGGGGGGAGAGATGGGGAGGAGAGGGGAAATGAATGAACCTTACACTCATCAGAATTGGCTCAAAGACATGAATCTCATCAGAGTTGACTCAAGGAGGGATTAACACACACACACACACACACACACACACACACACACAATTGGGTAGAGTAATCTATCTAACCCTGCAGGAAAGTAGGAGGGGAAGGGGTAAAAGAAGGGAGAGTAGATTGGGGGAGGGGGCAGTCAGAATCAAATCATTTTTGAGGAGGGATAGGGTGAAATAAGATAGAAAATAGAGTAAATATCATGGGGAAGCTAAGGGGACAGAGGGAAACAGTTAACAATAGTAACTGTGGAAAAAATTTTGAAGCAGAGGCAAGAGTAATGTAAGATGATAATTGATTGATTGATTGATAATTGAATAAAGATGGGGATTGATTGATGACAATGAGGATGGATTGATGATAATGATGAGAATTGATCGATGATGATGATGATGATGATGATGATGATGATGATAAAACATAGTACTTGCTTTGCTGGGCTATTGTGAAGAAAATTCTTTGTTTAGGTATAAGGTACTATATAAATATTATCTATTACTGTTGTTGCAATAATCAACCTCATGGGTTTATTGTAAGGAAATCTCTCTTTGGAGTAATATGTAAATGTAGTTTACTATAAAAAAATGATGAGCAGGAGGCTATCAGAAGAACCTGGAGGCACCTACATGAGCTGGTACAACATGAAGTATACTGTATGCAAAATAACAGCAATACTGCAGGATAATCTGCTGTGAATGACTTGCTTATTTTCAGCAATGCAATGATCCAGGACAACTATGAAGGTTCTATGAAAGATGTGGTCCATCTACAGAGAGAGAACTGATGGTGTCTGAATACGGATTCCCTTTAAAACTGAAGTTTTGTTTTTATCTATTTTCTTTCACAACCTGGCTAACACAGAAATTTTTTGCATGATGGCTCATGTATAGCTTGTATTGAATTGTTCACGTGCTTGGGGGTGTGGTGAGGGAGGGAGGAAGAGAACTTGGAATTCTAGATGTTGTTTTTTTTTTTAATTTGATGTCAAAATTTGTATTTACATGTAATTTTGGAAAATAAAACTCAATGGGAAAACAAATAATAAAAAAGAAGTTTCTAGATTTGAACACAGTATCTGTCATTTAATACCTGTTCTACCTTGGACAACTTGATTAATTTCTGTGGTACTAATTTCTTTATCTATAAAATGAGGAGACTGGAAACTAGATGACCTCTTCCATCTCTTCCAACTCGAAAGCTTTGTTCCTATGTACACAACAATTATAAGGTAGATTGTGTCACAAAAGACACACAGAATGTTATGGTCACTATTCAAGGTAGGGAGAGATTATGTCTCATTGGGGAAATCAGCAGGTTTAGATTTTGAAACAACCTGAAAAAATCTAATACAAACTCCTTGTTCTAGAGATGTAGAAATTAAGAACAAGAAAAGTGAAGTACCTTGCCCCAGGGCACACAGAGTTAATGACAGAACCCAGATTTTGACACCAGGTCCTCAAATTCCAAATTCAAGCTTCTTTCCACATTACCATGAAGCTTCATAGAATAGCTAATACATGAGCTGGGCCTTGAAACATGACTGGGATTTGGATAGTTGCAAAGAAAATTCTTTTTCATGTTGTTATTGTTGTTTGTCCTTCATTCTCAAAGAGGACCATGACATCAGGGTGATATCATGACTTGCAGAAAATTGGATTTAAGTGAGGAAGGACTGTGCAAGGTCACCAACCTTACTCTCCTCCAGAGCCACCTGGGTCCAGTAGCAAAGATATATATCAGGATGACTGGAGATGGCCCCAGATGTTTTTGTCTTGTTTTGTATTTTTGTTGTTTTGTTTTTTCAGGGCAATGAGGGTTAAGTGATTTGTCCAGGGTCAAACAGCTAGTAAGTGTCTGAGGCCAGATTTGAACTCAGGTCCTCCTGAATCCAGGGCCAGTGCTTTATCCACTGCACCACCTACCTTCCCTGAACCCAGATGTTTTAAGGCAATTGGGGTTAAGTGACTTGCCCACAGTCACACAGCTAATTAAGAGTCTGAGCTGAGATTTGAACTCAGATTCTCCTGACTACAGGGCCCAGTGCTCTATATACTGTACCACCTAGCTGCCCTTTTGTTCAGGTACATAATGAACTAGAAGGACACTGAAGTCCCTTCCAACTCAAATTCTATGAAAATCCTGTGAAGATTTTTGGCATGAGGAATACCACAAGCAAAAGCATAGAAGCAGTAATGTAAGCTATTTGTAGGGGAGCAGTGGATAATAAATTTGGAAAGACGGGTTAAGGCAACAACATGAAAGGCCTTTTATACAAGGATGTCACATAATTCTTTTTTTAAACTTTTATTTATTTTTAATTTATGAAACAAAACAAGCATTTCCATAACAGTATAATTTTTTAAATAATTGCACATGAAACTGTAAATCTATTATGTACAACTTGTCACTCCTATTATATTTATAATAAAATTATCATGCAAATTTATATTTTTTTTTCATTTTTTTCCTCCCTCTCCCAGCCTCACCCTAGAAATGGCTACCATTAGGCACAAATAGGTGTGTGTGGGGGTGTGGGTGTGTATTTGTGTGTGTGTGTGTGTGTAAAATCATTCTATATTAGTTCTTCCTCTGGATGCAGATAGAATCTTCCTTTACAGGTCTTTTGTAGTTAATTTTTGTATTTATAATAGTCAAAATGACTTAGTGGCTCAAAGTCATTCTTAGAACAATATTGCTATTACTCCATACAGTGTTCTTTTGGTTGTACTTATTTCATTCTTCCTGACTTTGTGCAAGTCGATCTGTGTTTTTCTAATATCACTGAGCTTATCATTTCTTATAACATAGCAGTATTCCATCACAATCATATACCACAACTTATTCAGCCATTCCTCCATTGAGGGGCATTGCCCCTCAATTTTCAGTTCTTTGCCATCACAAAGAGAGCTGCTATAAACATTTTCGAACATACAGGTTCTTTTCCTTTTCCCTAATCATCTTTGGAAATAGACCTAGTAGTGTTATACAGGTCACTCAGACCAAACATTAGCCACCGGATTCTTTCCTTAGATCCTCTCAAATTGTCTTAGGAGGACAACCGATTTACCCCTTTATTTTTATGGCCCTACATTCATTTCATGACAATTTTCTGTCTATGGAGGAAGTGTGGAAAGTCTGGAAATTTTTTACCTACTCCACTGTCTTCCCAGAATGTATCACTTCATTCTAAAGGCACTGAAAAGCAGTTAAGATTTTTCTTAGCAGGGGAATGACATGATCAGAGCTATTTGTTAGGAAAATTAATCTAACGGTAGTGTATAGATTGAAGAGGATAGAAATTGAAGGTATGGATAACATTTGGGAGGCTATTATAATAGTCCAAGTAAATTCTGGAACGCAATTTGAAATTATGCTAAGAATAAGCTTTAAATGTCCAAATTATTTGACCTAGAGATCCCGCTGTGAGATATGCATCCCAAGAGAGAAAGAAGGTCCCATACAACAAAATACTAATGACAACATTTTTTGTAGTAATCAGGCCCTGGAAATAAAGTAGATACCCATACATTGGGAAATGGATAAACAAATTGTGATACAAGAATCAAAACTTGCTTCTCTGTAAGAAATAATGAACCAAGGGAACATTGTACACAGTGACAACAATAACGTTTTATGAAAAACTTTCAACTAATGTTATTTTGGCTATTATATATACCCAAATTAACTACAAAGGATCTATGAAGGAAAATTCTCTGTGCATCCAGAGAAAGAACTAATAAATAGAAAAATGCATAGAATAATTTTACCTATTGGTGTCTAGTGGTAGCCATCTCTAAGGCAGAGCTGGGGGAGGAAAGAAAAGAAAAAACTATACATGATAATCCTGTTGTATATTTGAAAGGAATAGCAAGGTGTTCATAGTGGATTTGCTGTTTCATGTGCAATCATCTTTTATTATATTGTGTTATGCTAGTTTTATTCCATAAAATAAAAATAAACTTTAATAATGATTTTACAAAAAGAAATAGTGAATATGAAGAATACAGAGAAACACAGGAAAAATTAGATTACATGATGCAAAGAAGCAATAAAAACAATGCATTCAATAGCTAGAATAATATAAATGGATAGAACAACAAAAAAAGAAAACAAAAACTTGGAAATTATAATGAACAGTCCTGGCCCTGAAGATGAAAGGAGAAAGTACACCACCCTCCCTTCTTTGCAAAGATAGGGGTCTATTATAAGCAACACTCCATAAACCATAAGACTTGATAGATATATTGATGAGTTCTGATTAACTGCTTTTTTCTATGTTTTTTGTTTTAACTTCTGATTTAAAAGACTTGCTCTCTGGTACAAAAAGAAGGAAGACTATAATTAAAAATTAATGTAATAAAAATAATATCAATTCATTTTTAAAAAATGAATAATTCAATTGAGATATAGTAAAAACACAAACTAAGGTGGTAGGAAAGAAGGGAGATAGGGCGGCATTATGGTAAGGTAAGAAGAACCCTGATAAAAAGAGAAGCAGAAGAGTCCTTGCTCTTAGGGAGCTCAAAGTCTAATGGGGGAAACAACATCCAAAAACTCACATACAAGCAAAATAGTATTTTATATATATATATATATATATATATATATATATATATATACATATATGCGTGCACAGATAAATGATAGATAAAAGACAGACAGACAGACAGATAGATAGATAAAAGGAAATAACGTTAAGATGGGGTAGGGCATCAAAAAAGGCTTTTTGTGGAGGTGAGGTTTTATCTAGGACTTGAATGGAGTCAGGGAACCCAGAAAATGAGGAAGAAGAGGATTCCAGACATGTCACATAGCCAGTGAAAAATGTCCAGGGTTAGGAGATGGAATACTTTGTTTGAGGCATGGCAAGAAGGCCAAAGTCACTGGGCGAGAGGGTATGGGGTGAGAAAGTAAAGTGCAAAAATATTGGAAAATTTTAAAGGGACTAGGTTATAAAGGGTTTTGACAACCAAAAAGAGCATATTATATCTAGAGGTGATCAGGGTCTACTAGGGTCTACTGAATAGGAGTGGGTGGGGAGAGTGGAGGATAGCTTGCACTTTAAGAAGAATGAGATTCTCTTAAGGATTTAAAAATAGTTATAAAAGAGATATATCATGAATTGAATCAGACATATAGTGTTGTAGATACCAAATGTTCATTCAAATTTCTCAAGAAAGGAACAATTACTAACATTCTTATTTCATGAATAAAGGCACTAAGGTACAACATATGCAGTCACGGTACAAAGAAAAGTAACCACATTTCTCTTTAAATGAACTTTGTCCTTGATTTATAATATCAGGCCCCTGCTGTCCACATTGATAGACTGCTTCACACAGACTAATTATCACCATTTTAAAAGTCTCCATTCAATTTCTTTAATTATATAGTTTATTCTATGAATTCTCTGGTTAGAAAAAGTGTGATGAACCTCATTATGCCCCCCACTACTGAAACTGTAATTACAAGACCTATGTGTACTTACAGAATCATAAAATGTAAGAGCTAGATGGGACCTAAGAAATTATCCGGTTCAACCCACTCGTTTTATAGCTTTGAAAGCCAAGAGGCAGGCAGGGGGGAAACACTTGTCATCATGAAAATCCAAGCAGCAGAAGTGGACCTAAAACATGAATGCACTATCAGAGAGTGGCAGCTGAAACTTTTGAGTCGTTCAAATCTTACTCTTCTTGGATAATGTGTTATTAACTAGTTCCATCAAATATCACTGTCTTATAAGAGTAGAAACACTGACAGGGTCCTAGCCCCTGATATTTAAAAATGTCAGTGGCTCTTGCCTTATGCTAGCCTCTCAAAATCAGCTCACTAATGCTGTCAGACAGGAAGCAGAAACCAAGTTGGTAAGGATGTGTCCAAGCCAACTTGGAAGGCCAAGACACTGATATTCAGAGAGCTCAGACAAAAGGTGATTCTAGAGGTGAATTCACACATTTTGCAGAGTTTGTAGGACTGTTACTTTGTCAATCAATACAGACTGGAGTTGGAAACAAATTTTAAGCCTATATTTTGAATGTTCTACTGTTTCCTGTGGTTCTGGAGCATATCACTATAGTAACAAGCCATGCAATGCCAACCATCTCAAAACTCAGGTGAATTCTAATTTCTAATGACTATCATCTTAAATTCTGGTGGTTCAGGTTATCCATTATTTCAATGGATTTGTGATCTCATCCATGAAGGCAATCCCTTCATTAGTACAGATTACAACCATCAATGCCTTCTCATCATATGTGACTCTTGGCAATGATTACCGTAAATCCTCCAGGGAGAATCTATTCAATAATCTTGTATTTGGAGCCCTTCCAGCTTGGTAGGACCTACAAGTAAGAGCATGTACTCTGCTGTTATAGAACCCAGGTTCATCTTCATTCCATGATGAGGTACTGAAATGAGGCTTTAGTAACAGATTCTTTCCTCTACTTTCAAAAATATAGGTTAAGACATAGATTAATGATGGACTATGAATTACTAGCAAATGAAACCTGTTTAAAAAGACTTCAGGGGCAGCTAGGTGGTACAGTGGATAAAACACCAGCCCTAGATTCAGGAGGACCTGAGTTCAAAGCCGGCCTCAGACACTTGACACTTACTAGCTGTGTGGCCCTGGGCAAGTCACTTAACCCTCATTGCCCCGCCCCTCCCCCCCAAAAAAAGACTTCAGCAGAATTTGAGCTATTCTCTTCCAGGAAGACCTATGAGCTTATTGATATTAGAACCATATTATACCCCTTGCTATCATGAAGGAAGTGCTAAATTTTGTCCTTTTCTAACAGTTCCTAAGTACCAGTAGAGCAATCAAGTGGTCCATCTGTTATCCTTGCTCTTGCCATATGGCTGGCCTGTCTCCATTTCTGATCACTTGTTTGCTTAATGACAAATCTCATCTTACACTGAAAATTTTCTACAGCCTCTTTACTCCCACCACAAGTCTCCAGGTCACATGACATCTTAAATTTTTTGATATTAAAGTATTTTAAGAGTCACAGCCATAAGGATCACAAGAACATTTATGCCATTTCGTTTTTAGGATAGACCTTTGCCCAGAGAGCAGCTTGGTATCAATAAACCCACTGCACATTTTCCTATGTATAATTCAATATACTCACATCCACCTAATTCAATGCTGGACCCCAACTCATGCTCACTGACTATGTGGAGCACTGTCATAAATAACTTTCTGTAAAAAGTACAAATGAAAAAGGCATTTTTTAAAAGATGGCCATGCCCTCTAATATAAAGGTAGCAAACATGTGGCCCAGGGTCCAAATGCATCCCAACACACTCCCAAGTGTGACATGAACCAGATTAAAATGGAATTGGGAAATATTTTTTAAATACAATGCAACACAGAAGATGTTAATGTATGTTTTTTTAAGCCAATATGTGCACTCCAGGGAGCCTTATGTACTGTTTAGTGGTTCCCATTTCTATTTGAGCTTGACACCACTACTCTAGACACTCTGGTTTGTGTATTATATTGTGTTCATTACATCAAGTCCTAGAACATTATGGGACCTTTTCAATGAGATCCATGATTACCAAAAATAGACTGGTCTATCAATCCACAGAAGCAAAAACTATTTGGATATAAAGTTCCTATTTTTCAAATTGTCAAGTGGAGATATGTGGGCAATCCATTTAGATATTACTTCAACATGCTTATTTGGAAAAGGCATTGAAAAAAATGATAGATGATAGATAGATATCACATTTTCATACTTCTACTGAAAATTATAGCTATAAAGGCCAACTCACTATAAATCCACCCTACACTCTCTTACTTCAACACTTCAAAAGGTGCCTGATACCTAGAGTTAAAAGGCTATAGGCAATTTTCAGTGTATCAGGTACAAGCCATATACTCCTTTTTTAAAAAAAACATTTATTTATTTATTTTTGCAGGGCAATGGGGGTTAAGTGACTTGCCCAGGGTCACACAGCTAGTAAGTGTCAAGTGTCTGAGGTGGGATTTGAACTCAGGTACTCCTGAATCCAGGGCCAGTGCTCTATCCACTGTGCCACCTAGCTGCCCCCATATACTCCTTTAATGAACATGTGTTGGGGTCCAAAATTGAACAATGAAGACAAAAGCATATTGGTGCAGGGAGTGATTCCTGCTCAGAGCAGAAATTCCAACTGTAGCTGTGTTCCTGGCTAAGAATCCTCTTGCAAGGACATCAAAGTTTAACTTCTAGGGAAAATCAGTATATAGTGTTGACCTCCACTTTCTCAGCCTGGCAGAGATGTTTCACCACTCCAAAGAACAAATTTTAGAAAGAAATGAAAATGGTGTGGAAGTGGGAGAGAAGTAAGAACTTCAGGAAGAGAAGGGATCTGGAAAAAAGCCTAAAGATTCTACCATGTTAGTTTCAAGTGACCCAGAGAATAGTGGAAGTGAACATAGTTCTGAAGAATTTATTTTGCTTCCTTTGTCACCTGAGTTTGTCCCAAGACATTTGGCAGACTTGGAAGAAGCTCTTATGTCTCCTGACCTCCCACCTCCCCACCAGACTGACGTCAAAGACAATAGCAGTGATAACACTTATTATGATGATTCTGATGACATCAGTGACAAGGATGACAGCAGAAATGACCATCATGGCCATGATGATCATGCCAAAAATGTCTACAGCAGTAGCTATCTTGAACGCCAAGAACAAGAACTGTACACTGTAGAAGGGCAAGAGAAAGAAAGAGGATCCCAAAGAACATGAAGCAAAAAGTCCTGAATCCCCACCCTCAGGCTCCACTCTGGTTGATGGTGCCACCATTTCCGCTTCAAGTGACCCAGAGATCAGTGGAAGTGAAGGGAGTTCTGATGAACTTAGCTACCAGATGTGGAGCAATATGGGGTCCGTCCTTGCTGGATGGGTGGAGCCAAGTCAATGTCCCAGCATTAAGTACCCTTCTGACCTTTGTGAGTTGAGCATGGAGGAACCCACGTGCCACATTCCAATGCCAGTAGACAACCCCAGGCAACCAATCTGCACTCTGGAGATTCTGCAGTCTGCCAGTGACCAACAAAGATTCTATGAGGAGGTTGATGATGAGGCCACTTACCTCTGTGACTTTCCTCTCTCTCTTTTGCTCCTGCTTTTCTTTTTCTCAAGTGGCAAACTGGATAAAAGGGAAGTGTAAGTCATCACGCTAGGGAAGCCAGTCTCACTGTAGTAACCTACCCTCTCCCTTCTAGAGGCAGCTTTTAAGATGACTAAAAATTTAAGATTCAAAACTATACAAAAAACAAAAAGATTCACCTATCCCTCTACTTCGAAGAGATGAGGTTTTCAGTTTTATTAGGGTTTGGGGGTGTCAAATTTTGCTGACTTTTATATTCCCCTTTTACCCTTTTAATAAAACTCATTTGTAATCTGAGATGTATGTCTGGGTACTATGGGGGAGGAATACTTATTAACACTTCTGGTGATGGAGAAAAATATGTTTGAATAATACAACTTTTTTAAAACTTTTTAACAAAGTATATTGGAGAATACTTAGGAAAATGTGTGTAGGCAATATAAAATATTTGGGAGTCAGCCTACCAAGACAAACCCAGGAACTTTATGAACACGGTTACAAAACACTTTTCACACAAATAAAGTTAGCTCTAAATAATTGGGAAAATATCAAATGCTCATGGGTAGGGCATGTTAATATAATAAAAATGACAATTCTACCTAAATTAATTTACTTATTCAGTGCCATACCAAACTACCTAAAAATTATTTTATAGGACTAGACAAAATAACAGAATTCTTCTGGAAGAACAAAAGGTTAAGAATATCAAGGGAATTCATTTTTAAAAAATGCACCAGTCATCAAAACTATTTGGTACTGGCTAAGAAATAGAGTGGTGGATCAGTGGAATAAGTTAGGTACACAAGACACAGTAGCAAATGACTATAGTAATCTATTCTTTGATAAACCCAAAGACTCCAGCATCTGGGATAAGAACTCACTATTTGACAAAAACTGCTAGGAAAACTGGAAAAGAGTATGGCAGAAACTAGGCATAGACCAACAACATCTCAAACCATATACCAAAATAAGACCAAAATGGATACTTTATTTAGACATAAAGGATGATACCATAAGCAAATTAGGAGAGCTAGGGATAGGTTATGTGTCAGATCCATGAAGAAAGGAAGAATTTATGATTAAACGAGATATAGAACATCAGGAAATCTAAAATGAATAATTTTGATTACATTTAAAAGGTTTTACACAAAGAAAACCAATGCAATCAAGATTAGAAGGAAAGCAGAAAGCTTGGAAACAATTTTTACAGCCAGTATTCCTGATAAAGGCCTCATTTCTCAAATACATAGAGAACTGAGTCAAATTTCTAAGAATACAAGTCATTCTCCAACTGATAAGCAGTAGAAGGATATGAATAGGCAGTTTTCAAATGAAGAAATTAAAGCTATCTATAGTTATATGAAAAAATCCTCTAAATCAATGTTAATTAGAGAAATGCAAATCAAAACAATTCTGAGGTACCACCCCACATGCTAATATGACAGCTAATATGACAGAAAAGGAAATTGATAAATATTGGAGAAGATATGAGAACATTGGAACACTAATGCATTGTTGGTAGAGTTGTGAACTGACCCAACCAGTCTAAAGAACAATTTGGCACTATGCTCAAAGCACTATAAAATTGTGTATATCCTTTCTTCCAGCAATACCACTACTAGGTCTGTATCCCAAAGAGATCATAAAAAAGGGGAAAGGACCCATATGTACAAAAATATTTATAGCAGCTCTTTTTGTGGTGGCAAAGAATTGGAAATTGAAAGGATGCCCATCAATTGGGGAATGGCTGACCAAGTTGTGGTATATGAATGAAACGAAATATTATTGTGCTATAAAAAATGATGCGCAGGTGGGTTTCAGAAAAACCTTGAAAGATTTACATGAACTGATGCTGATTGAAGTAAGTAGAACCAGGAGAATATTGTACACAGTAACAACAACAATATATGATGATGAACTATTACTGACAGCTGTTCTCAGCAATACATGACCCAAGACAATTCCAAAAGACTCATGATGGAGAATGCTATGCACATCTAGAGAAATAACTGTAGAGCCTGAATGTAGATTAAAGCACACTATTTTCACTTGGGGGGTTGTTTGTTTTTTCATGGTTTTTCCTTTTGTTGTGATGCTTCTTTCATAACATGATTGATGTGTTTTACATGATTGTACGTGTATATCAGAATCAGAATGCTTGATGTTTCAGAGAGGGGGAGGGAAAGGAGGGAGAAAAATTTGAAACTAAAAATCTTATAAAAACCACTGTTTAAAACAAGCAAAAACAAAAAACAAAAAAGAAAGAAAATGTGCAGTGCATTTAAGGATCCCAAGCTAGTCAGTGACCAATCACAGTTTTTTCACAACTTAATAGATCATCTTCATGAGTTAGTATGGCCAAAATTTCCTCTCCTAAAGGCCTAACTTTTTATGATGTATCTCTCCACATTTAGCTGTGGCTGGTCCCTAGACAACCAAGATACAAGTCTAAATCTATACTTGAAGTCTCAACAGTTTGGTAGGATCCAATACAACTCACACTATATCTTCCCAGAACCCAAGGTTATGAAGTATCGGTGTAAAAATTTAATGTTGGATCCCTACCCTGCTCTGCTTTTAAATATATAAATTTAAATATGAGTTCATGATCAATAAAGTGATAAACTAGGAATCATTAAAAATAAAATCACTATTCAAAATGGTGACATCATCATTTCAGATGTTTTCTAGAATCAAAACCCATAAAATTTAATACTGGAATCATATTTAGATATTGTGAAAAAGAAACATCTTAAACTCAATATGTTCAAAAACAAATTCACTCATTTTCCCAAAAAAACTCTACCCATTACCAATATCCTTTATTTCTGTTAAAGGAACCACTATTTTCCTATTTCCCCAAGTTTATAATTTCACCATTATCCTTCTCACTCTCCCTCTTCTACAAACACAATAAAATTCAATACCTTGTCATTTATCAGTCCACATCTCTCTCTCACTTCCAAACCCTTCTCTCTACTCATATTTTTCACCAAAGTTCGCACTTCACCATTTCTGACCTAAACTGTTACCACAGCCTCTAAACTGACTCAAGGGTCTCTTTCATAGTGCTGCCGAAGTGATCTTTCTTAACTCCAGATAGGACCATATCACTTCCCTACTCAATCCACTCTAATGGCTCCCTACTGCCTCTAGGATCAAATAAAAATGTTTATGTTTAGCTTTTAAAGCCCTTCACAATCTAGCACCAATTTGTCTTTCTAGCTTGACTGGAGATTACTACCCCATACTGTACTCTACAATCCAGACAAACAGAACATAGTTCTGAGATAATCAATCTTTCATCTCTGAGCCTTTGCAGTAGCTTTCTTTCCCCCTCCCTCCCCATACCTAGAATATACCCCCTCTTTATCTCTACCTTAAAAGAAAAAGATCTTCTCTTCCTTCAAGGCACAGTTCACCTACCTGCTTCAAAGTGAACCCATACCAAATGCTAATGCCTTTTCTCCCAAACTACCTAGTATTTAACTACTTTATATTTATTTTCTTTATATTTATTTATATATATATTTCTTTATATTTATTCTGTGTCTTTTTGTTGATATATATATATACACATATACACACATACATATATACAGACATGTGCATGTATGTGTGCATGTACACACATATGTGTAAGTGTATAATGTAAAGAATTGTTATTTGAAGTTTTTATGCCTCAGCGCACACTGGCCTGGGGCTCCACAAACCACACAGTGCTCCACCCACTGGTTGTAGCCGTTGCCAGGGCTCTGGCACCTCACATCATCACCACTCACCAACGCCTACATGGGCCTGGCAAAATTATAATAATTGGAAGCCTAGTGAGGGCAGTCATATGACTGTCAGAGCGGCCATCCCATTTTCTGGGACTGTGTGGGGTGTTTCTAGGTTTGGGGGAGGAGAATTGGGCATTCTAGGTGGAAGCTGGAAAGCGACAGGCGTTCTGCTGCATATTTTCAGCTGATTCCTGGGCATTGGTATTTTTTCAGGTATTATAATTTCCCTTTCCCCATTTTATTTCCTTTCCCTTGATCCTACTGATCCTGTTTGTGTGGTTTTTTTTAAGTTTGTTCTTGTTAAAATAAATCTTGTTCTGTTTTGAGGGAGGCTGCCAGTCTCCTTCCTTGCCCCAATATTTTGGTGAGCTGCTTAGCTAGCACTCCCCAATTAAAAATTGGTCCCCAAAATACACACACACACACACACACACACACACACACACACACACACACACACACACACACATATATATATATATGTGTGTGTATATACACATACATATGTGTGTGACAGCTTGGCAAAAGAGATAGAAAGCTAATCCCCAAACCAGAAAGACCTGAGTTCAAGTTTTGCTTCTAAAATATATTGGCCATATGACCCTAGGCAAATCATTTAAACTCTCAATTCTCAGCATCCCAAGCAACAGTATTAGACTATAAGGTACTAATCTGCTTTGGTCAGAGTAATTTTCTCACCCTGAGAATTCTCTATACCAATGTAATTACTGGTCCAATACCTAACTTCTAAAAACTTTGATGTCTTCTCAAACAGAATGTGAACTAGAGATTGTCTCATTTTTTATACATATTTGTATCCTCAGTGCTTAGAAGAATGCCTGGAACATATCAGTTACTTAATAAATACATTTTGATTCATTGGTGATTTTAAGAGAGAGCAAAATGTTCTAAATGATTAAAGTGAGTGAGTCACTTCTTAAAGAAAGAGAATTCAGAAGTAAGCTAGTTTTTGTTTTCCATGACCTTCTTAAAAAGGCAGTCTCTCCCCATGAGGCCGTTTGTGTACATGTGAGCAGGGTTGTTCAAATAACAATGCTGTTTATTGGCATATTTAGCTTTATTGGCAGATAATAACAGGTGCATCCTGCCCCTGGATAACTATTAGCAGGGTTAGTCTACCTCTACAAAACAGGAAGCAAAAATTTCCTTGATGCAAAATCATTAAAGACAAAGTTCCTAGGACTCTGGGATAGTTTTGTTCTCCATACTCGACTTCTAATCCCCACCCTTTCTTTATATTCTCAGAGCTCAGTACAGTGTCTTGCACTAATTAATTGATCTACCCCTTCTTTACCTCCCTAGGTAAAGTGTATTTCTGGAGTGCATTCCAAGGTGCATTGGAAAAAAATTTAAGTTGTCTTCTTAAGTGGAAATTTTTGTTAGATGACAATATTAAGATACAATGATTATGGGATGGCTAGGTGGCACAATGGAAAAGCACCAGCCCTGGATTCAGGAAGAACTGAGTTCAAATCCAGCCTCAGACACTTGACACTTACTAGCTGTGTGACCCTGGGCAAGTCACTTAACCCTCATTGCCCCACCCCACCCAAAAAAGATACAATGATTATGCACCTATTTATTTGCTTAGAGTTTTAAGTGAAAGAAGAGTATATGGATTCCATTAAAATCCATAAGCATTTGCACACACAACTATATACTGTTGGATAATGAATAATATAGTTAAAAAGAGTCTTGGCTTTATAAATAAAAGACTTGGGATTGAGTCCTAACTGCCATTTATGAACTATTTTGTCGTTTTCCTTTAAGTTGTTTCCTACTCTTCCTAACCCCGTGAACCATAGCACACCAGGCCCTTTTATCCTCTATTATCTCTCAAAGTCTGTCCAAGGTCATGTTCATTGTTTCCATGATGTTATCCATCCATTTCATCCTCTTCTGTCCCCTTTTCCTTTTTCCTTCATGTTTCCCAGCATCAGGGTCTTTTCCAATAAGTCCCATTTTCTCATGTGGGGAAAGTTTTTAAGTTTCTGTTTCAGTATTTGACCTTCAAGTGAATAACCTGAATTAATATATTTAAATTTAAACTTGCAAACTATAACCTTGAGTAATTCACTTCACTACTCTGAAATTCATTTTGTTCATATGTAAAATGGGATAGCAATTTTACTACTAGCTCACAGGACTGCTATGAGGATTATAATGTGCCATAAAATTGTAGGTTACAAAAAAACAAACCCTAATTGGCAGGGGAAGGCATGGTACTAGGTAAAATACAAAAGAAGGGCTTTGAGAATATATCTGTCATGGTAAAAAAAAAAAAAACCCAATACATAAGGCTCTGGTAATAAGATTGCAAACACTTCAGGGAAAATATGCTAACTTAATATTTTTGATTGCTGAGCTTCACCTCAATTATCTGCATCATTCACTAACAAAAGAACATCTAATTTTTACAAATGGGACATCCAGGAAATTAATCCTCTAAAATTTCATGCCCAAGAAATGGATGGGCAAAACATTAACCTGTTACATGACTTCATATTCTGAACTAATTGGGGAATTATTTTTGTGTACAGTAGGTTCAATTCAATTTAGTTCAACAAGGGCTTATTAAGCATCCATGATGGGCTAGACGCTGGGCATACAAAAGCAAAAATAAAACATACCTTGTCCTCAAAGAATTTACATTTGACTTAGGGATAAGCAAAAGGTACACAAGTAAATAAATACAAACTATAGACAATTTGAGGGAGGCATAAAGAAAATGTTCAGAATCAGTAAAGGCCTCACATAGCATTCAATAAAATTGAGCCTTAAAGAGAGTTAGAGAAGTAGAGGGGAGGAGAGAAAGTATTCCAGGTTTGAGAGACAGCCCATGAAAAGACAGAAATGTGGGAGACAGAATATCATGTGGGGGAAACAATAAATAATCCATTTCAGCTAGAATGTAGAGTACATGAGGAATAATGTGAAATCAGTCTAAAAAGGTAAGTTAGAGCCATATTCTGAAAGGCTATAAATGCTAAACAGAGAGGTATGTATTTTATGCTAGGAACAAAAAGGAAATCACTGAAGTATATTGAATAGGGAAGTAACATGATCAAACTTACCTGTGCTTTAGGAATATCAATTTTCCAACTGTGGGGAGGGAAAATTAGAGAGGGGAGAGGCTAGCAGCCAGGAGAAGAATGAGGAAGGTAAAACAATTATGGAAGCTTGCATGCCTGGAACCGTGGTAATAGCTTCACTACGAATATGGAAGTTGGAAAAGAGGAGGGTTTAAAACAAAAGATTATGTGTTCTGTTTTGGACACACCAAGTTTGAAATGCCAATGGGAAACCAATATAGAAATGTTGATCAGTCAGTGATGCAGTACTGGAGCTCAAGAGAGAGGTAAAGGTTATGCATGTAGATTGGGGAGCCATCTGCATAGAGAGGATAATTGAACACTTGAGAACTGATGAGATGATGAAGGGAAAGAATAAAAAGAAAGCAGACATCCCAGGACAGAGCCCTAGGTACACCCACATATAGAGAGTGTAATATGGTAATGATCCAGCAAAAGGTACTGAGAAGGAGCAGTCAGAAATGTAGGAAGGAAATCAGGAGAGAAAATTGCCACAAAAACCTAAGGAGGAAAGAGTATCCAGACAGTGAGGGGTTTTCAACATTGTCAAACAATTCATATAGGTAAGGTATATAAACTCTGAAAAGTTTTAGCAGTTTTTAGCAGTTTCTATGTCATCAGCATATAATTATTATATATTATTATATTGCATATAAATATATAGTAATGCATAATTTGGAACAATAAGAACCTTAGTCACCTTGAAGCGAACAGTTTCAGTTTGAGTGATAAGATCAGATGCCAGATTGCAAGAATATGAAGAATGGAAGCTGAAGAAATGGAGGCAACAAGAAAAGGAGGAAAGTTATAGGATGATAACTTGAGGGGTCAAGCCAAAAGGGTTTTGTTAAGAACAGGGGACACCTGAACATGTTTGTATACAACAAAGAAGGAGCCAGTAGACAAAGAAAGATTGAAGATGAGAGATAGGACCTGATTAAAGGAACAATATATCAGGAGACAGGAAGGACTGGACTCAAGGAAATAAAAAGTTGACCTTGACAAGAACTATCTTATCCCCCAAGACTTGCTCAAAGAATAAGAAAATTATGGATGATATTAAGGGGGATGCAAGATATAGCAGAAGAGGAAGCTCATGATGAAAGAAAGGTCTGAATGTTCTCAGTAAAGTATAAGGCAAAGTCCTCTAGCAAGTTGGAAGAGGGGGTGGGTGGGGGTGAAGAGAAGAAGAGAATATCATAGGTGGTGTAAGAAGAGACCAAACAGAATCAATGGGTAAGTCAATCAGAGAAAAGAGAAATACTTTGCTACAATGAGAGTGGAATTGGTATTAGATAATAAATTCCTAGATCATCAACCCACTTTTATGACTGTCTCCCACTATGTTTAATAGCATAAAATTAGAAACATTAGAATTAGAAAAAACATTAAAATTAGAAAAATTAGCTGACAATCAGAGAACAGATTGGACCAAAATCTCATTTCACTTATTTGGATAATTCTATAGATCTGAGAACTAATTGATGTGTGTATTCTGTCCAAAAATGTAAATATCAATTCATCCTTGCGTACTTATTCTGTGCTTCTGTTGTCCATGCCCTCCCATGAATCCTGAACAAATTACTCCTAAACTGTTGGAAAGCATTGCTAAGCCTAGTTTTTACCAAGGCAGGGGAGGGAAAACAGGGGCAGAGTAGTCACTTCTTCCCTATCTCTGAAGTTCATTCTTTACCTGTCCAAACATGGAAACAACAGTAAGACATACTTACATGTCCTTAATTTCACTTTTACTAAGGAATACAAGTCATGATTAGGGTGAGATGGAGCTACTTCTGATTCCTTGATTCATACATGTCCCCAATTTCCCCAAGGGTCACTCTCTCACCCAATGGAAATGCGAAGCCCAAAGTATTCATGGTTAGAACAATACACCAAATGACCTGGTCTCCCTGGTTTTATAACCAAGGAGGCCCTGCTTCTGAAACAATGTTATTCATATTCCTCTTTTTCCTCTCTCCACACACTTCAAGATCTATACCTCAGTTGAGGGGGTTAACAGCAGGGTTGAACCTGCATTTGATTTCCTTCATGTGTTACTCCATGTCCACGAATATGGAATCTGCCCTTGGATAGCCTTCATCGTATTCATTCTTGTATATATGCATATATCTCTATAAATCTACATTTTAGGGGACCTTCTACATAAAGATCCTTAGAAAGTTCAAGAATAGGGAGCAAGAAAAAAGTTTTATAATATGTACACATCTTCTTGTCATCAGAGAGACCAAGCTTTATGACAAGAGAAATTGAAGGATAACTCCAGGATTATGAAATGGGAGACTAGAGGAAAGTGGTCTTTGATTAAAATAGAGATAGATCAGAGAGAGGTACCAAAAGAGAGAGAGAATGAAGAGAGACAGACACAGAGACAGGACAGAGTGACAGAGAGGGCACATAACAATAGGATATGTGGTAGAGGGTTGGGCGTGGAGAAGGAAGACGTTGATTTCTATTTTCACTTATTAAGTGTTAAGGGCTAAAATTCTAGCTAAACTGTCTAAAATATCCAATGAGTGGTCACCAATAAATGATAAGCTTTAGCAAGAGTTAGGTTTTTAAGCATTTATTAAGGAGAATAAGAATTTGGTAAAGAGAGAGAGAAAGGCCTAGATTCCTATCTATTAAAGGGAGAGCACATTTCTAGCTCCCTTCTCCGCCAGCGTCCTCAGGAAAAAAGCGCGAGCCTGAGCGCCAGTCTCTTCCTTCCTCCTCCCACTAGTCTGCGTCACTTCCTGACTCCTGGTCTTGCCCTCAAAGACCTTCCCTTCATGGGCAGAACTCTTCTACAGTAAGTATCCAGCAGGTGGCGTCATTCCAATCGTTACATAAGTATGAGATGTTTATGGGACTTCCACTTTGAAATTATGTAATTAGTACATAGTCAAAGCTAGGAGCTTCTGATGGACCTCACCATTTTGGGTAATCCTTCTTCCAATGTGACTCTATGCTAGGAATCCTCAGTGATGTGAGCAAATAGCTGTGGTGAGAATATTTCTCTGTATTTTGTGTCTCACCTGATATTAATAATTGGAGGGTTGAACAAAGTTCCATCCACTGATATCTTTCAAAGAACCTTGTTTCACAAAGTCACCTCTGTTGTTACATTTTTCAAACTATCTTGATATTTACATGGAAAAAGACTTGTTAGAGTTAAACCTAAGTCAAAGGCATCATTTTGCTTTACCACACTCTAATCTTGTTGTTACAGTACACAAAAAAATAAACAGTGGGATATTTTATTTTCCACATTGTTCTATTGTCTGGTATAAAGACAGGGTCTGCAAGAGAATATTAAATGTGAGAGTCTACCTTTTCCCTTTTCCATATGGATATTCTCAAAGTGTGTTTAGAGTATTCTGATAAAGATCATGTACAGATGATAAAATGGTTGATAGTTACTGACACTTTCTTGATCATCCTTTCTTTATGCAAAAAAGCAAGCAATAACATGCTTCCCCCCCAAACATTTAGAATTCTCCCCTTTCAAATAATTTGAAAATTAATCTTTCAATGCAAGCAAAATTGTCATCTCCAACACAGAATTCCCTCTTTGTATTCTATAGACTGTATTATGCTGCCTTTTTTCTGTCCTTACTTGTTTTCTTTAATGTTCTTTCTACTTTGTCATGTAGTACATTGGGGATTATAATGTAAGAGACCAAATGGGGTAATTCCACTGCCACTGACAGAGAAAGCAGTTTGTTATATAATTTTTTTTCAAATCTTTTCCATTATTCATCTGTTCATTTTCCTACTTCCAGTTTCATCTGTGAAAAGCCCACAGGATGATCCAGCTTAATTGTGTCACTTGCCAACCTTTATGTAAGCTTGCTTTTCCCTTCACTACTCCTCAAAAACTTCCACCATCCTTCTCCATACAATTTTAGAAATGAGTGATATTTTACATCAATGTTGTCCTTGTTTGCCATATGTCTCCCTTTGGCAAGGAGATCAAGATTTTTGCTGCCTGCTGCTGTTTCTAGGCTCTTTAATGTTCCAGTGGTAATGGCTAGTTTACATCAGTTAATTTCCTTAAGAAATAGTGATAGCCTGCCCTGTATCAATTTCCACACATTGACAGTTAGGCTTGCCATTTGGTAATTAATTATTTCACCACGTGTCACAGGCCAGTATTCAGGACAATCTGGTGTTTCAGATTCAAGATTGGGACATGTCATCTAATAGTTAACAAAAGAAAGTTTGTTTATTTAACCATAGCATAGGTAGCATATCCAGCAATGATAGCTTTCAATTGGGTATAACTTTTGTTCTTATAACACCATAAGACCCATGAAATTAATTTCATGTAACTAAGTGAAAATGCAGGCATACTTCATTCCCTCACATCTGACTAGTGCCCTAAAGCAGATGAACACTAGAAACCTAAAATAAAGAAGCTCCTGGAATTAGATGTTTGAACTATCAATTTTACACATTCAAATTTTCATGGCTAAGAAAACAGTGGTCTTCATTAAAAAGAGTTTTTATGAAGAATACTAAACTTTACAAAATAAACAATATGTCCTGGGTTAATTTAATAACTCTGTGACAATATAGCTTGACAAGATTAATTTTTATGGAAAAAAGACCTTAAAATAAAGTAGAAACTCTGCAGCTCTGATAGTTGTGGTTTTTTTCTTCCTTCCTTCCATTCTCTCAACATGGAATATCAAGTGAGTAGGCAGTTTTCCCCTCTACAATGTATATACTGAATGAAGCATCCATCCCCCAGGCCATTTTAATTATAATAATAACAATAATAATTTAATATATATGTCATGGTTTGCAAAAAGCTCTTTTAAAACATTATTGCATTTTTATCCTCACAACAACTTTGGAAGATAAGGTGCTATTACTGTCTCAATTTTACAGATAAGAAAACTGAGGTAGGCAACTGTTAATGACTTGCCCAGAGTCACAAAGTTAGTCTGAGGTAGGATTTGAACTCATGTCCACTGTTCTATCCACAATACCAACTAATTGCCCAATTATCCCAGAGAGACTCATGACCACTTGGGACACCATTGAGGCACCCTGCCCAACTTTTAGACCCTTGCTCTCTAAGAAAGGATACATCCCACAGGTACCTAGGAGAAAGAGGACCTGAGACTTTGGAGTCTCAGTATCAGTATCAGAATACTGCTAAGAGACTGGAGGAGAGTAAGGAGAAGGAGGGACAGGGGAGTAGATGCTCCTAATTCCCAAGAAACTCTGTGAAGTTTAAGGCTGGCAGAAGCCATAGCACAAGGGGTTTCCTTGTCCAACACTGCTTTTGAGGAGTACACAGTACAAGGAGGTAAATAACTAACATCTACATAGTGATTTAAGGTTTGCAAGCACTTCTCATATGTTATCTCATCTAATCCTCATAGTTATTATGAGGTCGGTGTTATTATTATCCCCAATCTACAAATGAGAGGACTGAAGCTAAGAAAGGTTTAAGTGACTTGCCCAAGCTCACACAAATAGTAAGTGTCTGGGCAGGACACAAACTCAGATCTTTCTCGCTCCAAATCAAGCATTCTGTCCACTCTAGCTCCTCAAGCAGAACTATGTCTCCTGCAAAGAAAGGGAAATTCTAGAGTATTTCCTCTGATCTAAGGGGACAGGGTACATGATAGGAAATTATTTCCTTTGCCAAATGTATAGTAACTGCCTCACTGGGTACCTAACTGACCAGTTCCAGTTAAGCAATGCTCTTTTTTTTTCTTTTCTTTTCTTTCTTCCTTTCTTTTTCTTTCCTTCCTTCATTCCTTCCTTCCTTTCTTCTTTCCTTCCTCCCTCTCCCTCTGTCCACATGCAGAATCATACCCTTACATATGGTTGCTCTGCACAAAGGAATATAAATTTTAATCACTGAAGCCTCACAATATATCTCAAGGTTTGGAGTGGAGGGGTTGGAGATTTGAGAGTTAGATTATTTTTCTCTTCCTCATTTATTCTATCATTTTTTTTAACTGGGAAAATTAATTCTTGTATCCCGTGTAGTTTCATTTATGATTTCTTGAAATATAGCTCTGGAAAACCAGACTTTGATAAAGTCCATTGGGATTCAAATGAAGCTACTTGACCATGCCTTAAACTCAAATAACTCTGGCTCTCACTGATTAGCCAACTGATTAGTCCTATCCCAAGCCTCACTTGGTCATAGTTTAGGTTTTGATGGCTCAATGTGAGTGTAAATAGCAATAATTGTTTCTGTCCTGGCCAGAAATCCTGAAGGAATTCCCCTCTTTGTTGGTTGTTTTTTTTTTTTGAGTAGGCAAATTAGGTTGTCCTTTGCTTCACTTCTTACCTTAGCCTTAAATCACTGAGTGAGTATTGCCTCAAACTGAGAGCTGGGAAAAACTTTGGTTCAAATAGTCCAAGGTTGAGGCAGCTAGGTGGCACAGTGGATAAAGCACCAGCCCTGGATTCAGGAGTACCTGAGTTCAAATGTGGCCTCAGACACTTGACATTTACTAGCTGTGTGACCCTGGGCAAGTCACTTAACCCCCCAATGCCCCACCAAAAAAAAAAAGTCCAAGGTCTCCCACTGCATCTGGGGTCATCGCCAGTTGTCCTGACCTATGTCTTGCCACTGGACTCAGATGACTCTGAAGAAGAGAGTGAGGCTTATGACTTTGCACAGCCCAGCCTCACTTAAATTCAGTTCACTTGCAAGTGAAGACATCACCCTCCTGATGTCATTGGTCCTCTTCCAAAATAAAGGACAAACAACAACAAAACAGTGAAAAGATGCCTGTTAGAAGCTGTGGTCATCTGAAGGATCAACAATAAAGAGTAAAGCTTGAACCTCCCATTGGGAATTGGGCACAGCTACAGGAAAAGGCAGGATGAGTAATGGCACTGGTACCTCCTACAAGGAAATAAGTAAGAGCCATGCTTTGAGGAATGACAGGCAATGCCTGCTGAAAACACTACCTACTGTAGAGTTATATGATTAAGACTAGACAAGTCTCCAGAAAAAGCTTGTGTGGGGTCAAATGTGACTATTTTCCATGCATTCTGATAATTGCTTTGGACCTATAAATAAAACTTTTCTTTTATGAATCTTGAAAAGTATGTACTTACAAAGGCATTTGATGACAACACATTAGGTGGGGTTGCATGGTCAGATTCCCATTGCAAAATTTCTCTTAAAATATTATTGCAGAAAGGCAGCTAGGTGGCGCAGTGGATAAAGCACTGGCCCTGGGGTCAGGAGTACCTGAGTTCAAATCTGGCCTCAGACACTTAACACTTACTAGCTGTGTGGCCCTGGGCAACTCACTTAACCCCAATTGCCTCACAAAAAAAAAAAATACATATACATATATATATATATATATATTATTGCAGGGACTTCTGGAGCAGAGCCAAGATGGCAGAGGAAAGGCAGTGGACTCTCTAACTCATGACACAATTGCTCCAAAAAATATCCAAATAAAGCCATAGGACAATTCCTGAAGCCGCAAAATCCACAGAAGAGTTTGCTGAACATTTTCCAACCAAGGATGGCTTGGAAGGTTGGAAGAAGAGAGCTGCTGTCCTGAGGCAGGAGTGGAGGCCAACCCCACAGTCATGCTGACACAGATTCAGTCCGAGTAAGGCCTCACAAGAGAAAAAGACACCCAGAGGCTCTGAATCAGCTGCAAGGCCAGCTTCGTCTGGAACTAAGCTCACAGTCTGGTGAGAGGGCTGAGCCCTTGGTCGGGGGGAGATTACAGGGGTCCCTGCTGGTGCTGAGGTAGAACTTGGATTTTTCACCCCTGCTGGGAACCACGAGGTAGGCTTGAATAGCAGATGCCTAGGTTGGGGAAGGGCACAGGCTCATTGGAGCTGACAACCACAGCACACAAAACTGGTTCATTAGCAAGTTGGTCTGGGGTCATCTACAGACCAGGTGAGTGAAGAACCTGGTCCTCCTTAAATCATACCACTTGGGACCTCCTAAAGCTTGGGATAGTGCAGCCTGGAAACAGTGCCCCACTTTAAGGAGCTAAAAGTCAAATAAAAGAAAGGCAAGATGATCAGACAGAGAAAGCTGAGGACCATAAGTTTTTTAGTGATGAGGAAGATCGCAGTGCAAACTCAGAGGAAGATGTCAATGCCAAGGCCCCTATATCTAAAGCTTCCAAGAAAAATATTAATTGGTTTCAGGCCACAGAGGTGCTCAAAAAGGACTTTGAAGATAAAGTTAGAGAGATAGAGGAAAAAATGGAAAGAGAAATGAGGGTGATGCAGGAAAGACATGAGAAAAAGGTCATCAGCTTGAAAAGCCAAATGGAAAGGGAGATACAAAAGCTCTCTGACTAAAATAATTGCCTAAGAATTAGGATTGAACAAATGGAAGCTAGTGACTTCATGAGAAACCAAGGCACAATAAAGCAAATCCAAATGAATAAAAAAAATTAGAGGGCAATGTGAAATATCTTCTTGGAAAAACTGCTGACCTGGAAAATAGATCCAGGAGAGATAATTTGAAAAATATTGGTCTACCTGAAAACTATGATCAAGGAAAGAGCTTAGACATCATCTTCCAAGAAATTGTAAGGGAAAATTGCCCTGATATTCTAGAAGGAGATCACCTCCTGAAAGAGATCCCAAAAGGAAAATCCCAGGAATATTATAGACTAATTCTAGAGCTCCCAGATCAAGTAGAAAATATTGCAAGCTGCCAAAAAGAAAGAATTCAAGTACTATGAAGCCCCAGTTGGGATAGCACAAGATCTAGAAGATTCTACAATAAAGGACTGGAGGGCATGGAATATGATATTCCAGAGGACAAAGGAATTGGGATTACAACCAAGAATCACCTATCCAGCAAAACTGAGTATAATCTTTCAAAGAAAAAATTCAATGAAAAACAGCACTTTCAGATATTCATGATGAAAAGACCTGAACTGAATAGCAAATTTGACTTTCAAAAACAAGACCCTAAAGTACCAAAACAATTGGAGTTGGGGGACATACCTGAGGTCATGCAGTGGGTGACTGTCTTATGTCTAAGGCTGGGTTTTGGCTGGGGTCCCCCTGGATCCAGGGTGGATGCTTTGTCCACTGTGTCACCTAGATGCCCCCTGATGACATCTTTAGGGTTAAATTGAGGGGTGAGAGGAATGCACAGGGGAAGGGGAAGGGCAGAGGTAGCATGGAGTGAAATCCCACATAAAAGAACCAGGAAAGGACTTATGGAGTGGGGGAAGAGATGGGGGAGGAGCAGGGCAGTAAATGAACTTTACACTCATCAGAATAGACTCAAAGACCTTAATCTCATCAGAGTTGGTTCAAGGAGGGATTAACACACACACACACACACACACACACACACACACAAGTGGGTGGAATCATCTATTTAAACTGAACAATAAATGAGCCTAACACTCATCAGAATTGGCTCAAGGAGGAAATAACATACACACTCAATTGGGTAGAGTAATCTATCTAACCCTGCAGGAAAATAGGAGGGGAAGGGAATAAAGAGGGATGGGCTAAAGAGGAAAGGGCAGATTAGGGGAGGGGACAGACAGAAGCAAATCCCTTTTGAAGAGGGATAGGGTGAAAGAAGATAGATAATAGAGTAAATATCATTGGGAAGGGAATAGGATGGAGGGGAATAGTTAACAATAGTAATTGTGGAAAAGAGAAAAGGGGGAGAAATTGTACAAAAAATATTTATAATAACTCTTTGTGGTGGCTAAAAATTGGAAATCAAAAGAATGTCCATCAATTGAGGAATGATTGAAGAAGCTGTGGTGTATGATTGTAGTGGAATGGTATTGTGCTATAGGAAATGGCAAAGAGGATGATCCCAGAAAAACCTGGAAAGACTCATATGAACTGATGTATACTGAAGTGAGCAGAACTTGGAAGACATTGTGCACAGTGACAGCAGTATTGTTCGATAAGCAAATGTGAATGACTTAACTACTCTCAGCAATACAATGATCCAAGACAATCCCAAGGGACTAATGATGAAGCATACTATCCATTCCCATAGAAAGAACTAATAAACAGATCAGTTGTGGATTGTACATATATAACCTATATCAGATTGATTGCTGTCTTGTGGAGGGGGGAGGAAAGGGAGGGAGGGAGAAAAATTTGGAATTCTAAATCTTATGAAAATGAGTGTTAAAAACTACCCTTACATGTAATTGGAAAAACTAAAATAAATGTTTGTTGCATTGGGGGGAAAAATTGTGTGTGTGTGTGTGTGTGTGTGTGTGTGTGTGTGTATGTGTGTGTGTGTGTATAATTGCATTTTTATCTTCATACAATGCTGGGAGGCAGGTGCTATTACTATCCCTATTTTGCAGATGAGGAAACTGAGGTAGGCAGTTGTTAAGTGACTCACCCAAAGTCACAAAGCTATTCTGAGGTAGTATTTGAACCCACATTCACTGTTGGTATCTATAAGCCACAGTGTTGATAACCCAAAGTGACCTCAGGCCTTTTGTCTTATGTGAGATTCTGCCACATGAGTGTTTGGACAAATCCAAATGGGTTTGAGTGATTCTTATTTATCAAATTCAAATCTAACATGTTACTCTTAAATCAATAAAGAGACCATCACATTACAGAAAAAATCTAATATTTAATAGCTTCTATAAACTCCCTGTCAGTGTGATCCAGCTTTTTTGAAAGCCATGCAGTATTACAACTATGCTCAGTGTAGTGTAAAGCAAGCCATTTGGAATGAGAAATGAAAGGGAAAACAATCACTGAGCTGTTTGTTCTATGAAAAAGCTGGTGAAATGTTTGTTCTACAGTGAAGGCTGTTCGATGCATTATTCAAAGCATACTTGAGCTAATAAAAAGTAAGAGGAACACAAAGCACTACTAAGAAAAAATTTTACAAGTTTTTATTCAAGCCTGTAGTTTAGAAAGAGGCTGAGAATTAGACACAAACTGCCTTTAAAGACAAGAGGGGTGAGGAATTCTGTAGCTGCAGTGACTCATCAAATGAGGAAAAAATACCAAATGTCCCTCAATCCTGTGTAGACTCTCCCTCTCACTTCTACTTCTCACTCTACAGTGACATGACAGAGTGGCAGAAATGGGAGCATAGGGAAGATAATGTGAAGAACAGCTGTTGGTTTTCTCAATGCAACATGTTTGTCCATTGAACAACATACTACTTGAAGATGTAAATAACTCAAATCATATCACAAGACATGGGAAACCAGAAGAAAGAAGAAAGTTGTAGTTAAGTAGGACAATGGCTCATAGGTTGTCCTTGATGAGGCACATTTAAGGTTCTGGTAATATTTGTTTTATCACATGCCAAATAAGAATTATCATTTCATGGGACAGTTGATCATCTAGTTTTTCAGTACTCATGACAAGCACTTGCAAAAAGAAACAAACAAAAAACCCCAAACCCACTATGAAAATAATTGCAATCTATTACAGAAAATGAAGAGGTAGAGAAATTCCATGAAAAATGCAATGACTCTCCAAATTCAAAGTATACTCTTATACCGAATGCTTCACTGCAAAGGTGGAGCTAGGTAAGGCTGGTGACTAATATATTGGGAGGAAAAATAGATCAGGAATAATTAATGAGAGAAGCAAAAGATTTGTAGACTACACAAAAGCCTCGTTCTTAAATACCATAAATGCTTTCTTCTTGAAAGAATTGAAGGTCAATGGGCATGGTGAGCATCAAATAATGTACCCCCCAAAAAAATGGAATTGACTTTATTTTAATAGACAGAAAATAACTTATTAGTGATACAAGTATCATTCCAAAAATATATGCAGTCAGAGCAACACTTTCTTATAGCAATGTTCAAAAGTATTTACTGTGTGCTGGTATTTGCTAAGTTCTTAGAATACAAATATAAAAAGCAAGCCCTTAAAGAGTTAACACCCAAATGGAGAAAGCAATATATATTGAAGAGTGGTTACTGGGGAAGGGTGATTTGGTTTAGGAAGTCAAGAATACTTGCTATATTTGAAGTCAGGAACAACTAGGTTCAAATCCTAGCTCAGACACTAGGTCTGTTACTAGGGAAATCAATCTCTTCAGGCATAAGTTTCCTTATCTATAAAACCAGGATGTTCAATCCCCTGACCTCTAAAGTCCCTTATCTATTCAATCCTATGGAACTATAGATAGTGAGTGCAACTATAAGGCAGCTGATTCATATGTCCTTTCTAGAATTGGTAAAGCTGATTTGATTTCTGTTCACAGTGTTAGTAATGAAATGGAAATGTGGGTGGAGAATGCCTGAGACAACATTGCCTGAAGATGACCAGACAGCAATAAACCAGCTCTAGATCAGGCTAGATATGGAGAACTCTTACCAATCAGGAACCCCAGAGTTTCCCGAGTGGAGCTGAAGTGCCAGGCAGGAGGCCAAGAGTAGAAAAAGAAAGCAGTGCCTTATGATGAACACAAATATCATAAATAATATCACCTCATAAAATTTCAAAGAAAATTTGATGAGAGATCCAACTAAGAAGAGATCCTAAAGGAAATTAAAGATAAAAATGGAGGGAAGACAAGCAGAAAAAAAAATAGTAAAGACTTACAAGTTAACTTTTTTTTCACCATTAAGGAGACTAGAGCCACCACTTTTAACACTATACTATTAAATGTTTACATGATTGTACATTTATAACATATATCTGATTACTTACCATCTCAGTGAGGGAGGAGGGGAGGAAGGACTACAATCTGGAACTCAAAACTTTTTTTAAATGTTTTTAAAACTGTTTTAACATGTAACTGGAAAGGGGGCAGCTAGGTGGTGCAGTGGATAAAGCACCAGCCCTGGATTCAGGAGGACCCGAGTTCACATCTTGCCTCAGACACTTGACACTTACTAGTTGTGTGACCCTGGGCAAGTCACTTAACCCTCACTGCCCTGCAAAAACAAACAAAAAACCATGTAATTGGGGAGAAAATAAAATGTTTTAAAAAATTAAAAGACTATATCATCGAAATCTAAGATGTATGTTTTGAACAGAAAAAAAAAAGAACTAAAGAAAATAAAGATGGGAAAACAGCCCAGAATAAGCTAAATACATAGACAGAAGATCTGTGCTAGAGTTGACACATTCGTCAGGAATTTGAGGGATCAATTTCCAAGGTATATGACAGAAAAGAAGGCATGTAAAACAATTGGGGTCTTATTAAGGCAGAAAAAAATGACCCAGAAAAACCTAGTAATTAATATTTAATGGTCAGTAGATCTACTTTCCTATCTATGTAATATTTTATGAAAATTATCTGCACAAACTTTGAATGCATCTTAGTGAAGGTATTTATTAGGAGAGAACAGGAATGCTTTCATAAACAAAATCCTACCAAACTGACCATATCTTAATTTTTGTTTTGTTTTTATTTTTATTGAAGCCTTCATTTCTTGATTATAAATATCTCTGAATGCACACCTTCCTTTCCCCTATGAAATGAATCTTCCCTTGTAACAAGGATTTTAACAAGGATCTTTGAAGAAGAACTGGAGCCATCTGGGAAGTGTATCCAAATATACAATAGGTTGGTAACATGGCAAAAATGAAGGATATCCAGTGGATAGCCCATATGCTTCTCTGGTATCTTCATGATGTCAAGAGCAAGTGCAGAAAGCCTCCAGCAGGCTAGATACTGTACTGATGAACGGACATGGAGAAGAATTGTACCAGATGAGGAGGTATGGATGGTTGGGAGATAATCTCCACAGCTAGAAAGAACATCCACAATATCACAGAATTCACTTGAGTACCTGAATATTACGCAGATATGGCACCATTTAAGCAAAACTTCAAATTCTAAATTTGCATGAAAGAACAAAATGAATGATACTTTATAAGAATGTGATTTATCTTATGGAAGAATTCAAAATTGGGTTGCTTCAAGGAGCAGACTACCCTTGTACATTTCAGGTAAGATTTAAATGGCAACATCTTGATTTCAACACAGTGTTTCAGAAACACATCCATCAAGGAAAACAGGGTCACACCTGGAGAGAAAACAACCACTCTGTTTTCCAGCCACTGTAAACAGAACAAGAGAAAATTGAAGCATGAAGAATTCACATTTGGAAGACAAGAAACATTATGACAGGAAGAGTTGTTGAATACTAGAATGATTTACCTAGTGAAGTTACAGAATCACCTCTGGACATTTTTTTAATATGTCTAAGGTACAACTGAAAATGAGGTACTGACCTCTCATAAAGTCTCTCAGACTATGATTCCAATATAGGCTGTGATTATAGCTGTTAGGCACCAGGCCTCATCAATATTCCCATATACAAGATGAGAAAACAATGAGGTAACTGCTAAAAAAGATGACTTTGAACTAAGCTTGCATTATAAAAAGTTAGTGTCCTAATAAAAGGGGTTAGTGGAGAGAAAGCATGATATGATAGAACAGTGTGGACACAGGTAGACCTACTCTGACATTGACTAGTTCTGTGACTATGGGTAAATCATTTAACCTTTTTATGCCTCAGCCTACTCATCTGTAAAATGAAAATAACTGTAATATTTGCTTCAAATTTCAAGATAATGCATATGTTTGTTTGTGTTTGTTTTTTGTGGAGCAATGAGGGTTAACTGACTTGCCCAGGGTCACACAGCTAGTAAGTGTCAAGTGTCTGAGGCCGGATTTGAACTCAGGTCCTCCTGAATCCAGGGTCAGTGCTTTATCCACTGCACCACCTAGCTGCCCCCGAGATAATGTATATGTAATGGGGCTTTGGCACATAGCCTGATCACCTAAGATGGTGGCACCAACATTGGCAATAGCAAGGAACCTCTTCTAGAAAAAAAAATCCTTTTTGGCTAAGTGTGTGGGTTGGAACAATTTTATTCCAATGGCTATTTAACAGAAACTGAATATATCTTTAAAGTCACTAGAATGGGACAGTTTCTTTCTTCAGAAGTATGCTAGGAGTAAAGGACTCATTCTCTCACTGAGTGATATTATTCAATGACTGCAGGAATGCCAATAGATACTTTCCCCTCCTCTTAAGCCCTCTTGTCCAGAGAAATGGACTTGAGACCTTGGTCTTGTTTTGTTTGTCCTCTTCAGGTCTAAAGTCAAGGAGTGGATTCCTGGACCTGGAAGCTAGAGCCATGGTGACCTCAGAGCCCAGAAATCTAGGCTAGATGTTGCTACCAGCCTAGCAGGGGAGCACAAAGAAGCCAGAGTGCTAGAAAGGGGGTTGAAATTGGAGCTTGGGAACCATATTAAATAGGAGCTGAGCTAAACTGTGAGCCTAATGCCCCTCCCCTGCTCAGAGACTAATGTGATATAGGGGAAATATGCCCCCCAAGTAATGAGGGGAAATGTTTGTATAGTCTGACTATACCTATGAAATAAACATTTCCTTGTAAAAACTAATCTGACAGTAAAGTATTCAATGCAACTAAGGTGCTTGAAATCACTAAAATTGAGAGGAAGATAACCATGGAGGCCTGAGCCAGTGGCAGACAGGATACTGGTAACCATGGGGGAGCAGCAAAATATAACAGACCTGGTCCTCAGGCTATGGTGGTCAGAGAAAACACCATTACACATGTAAAGAACTTTATATACTTTAAAGGGTTATATAAATGGCAGTTATTGTTAATGATCCCACTTGACTCTATCCATGTCAGGTCACATCTGGAGCATCATTATTTCTAGTTCTGGTGTCACATTTTAAGAAAGACACCAATTAAGCAGAAAGTGACCAGGAATAGGAGTCTGCCAACTATATCACATGAAGAATAGTTAAGGACAAGATTATTTAACTTGGATAAGGAAGGACTGATGAAGAACATGACAGCTGTCATCCCATATTTGAAAGGTTCTTATAATATCATAGATCATAAAATCATAAAGGTAGAGAGGAAAGAGGCCTTAGAGGTCATGAAGTTCATCTCCCTCATTTTATAGAAAATGAAACTAAGACTGAGAGAGGTTAAGTGACTTGCCCAAGGTCACAAAGTGTTTGAGGCTGAATTTAAACTCAGGTCTTCCAGACCCCCAAGTCCAACAATCTATCTACTGTACCACTAAGATGACATGGGGAAAAGGAAGTAGAGTTATTCTGAATAGTTTCATAGCATGGAGCTAAGACAAACTAATGAATACCATTGGGATACAGATTTAGCCATGTGTAAAGATCTTATTAATAATCAAAATTGACTAATCCTCAAAAACCATAGTTTTGAAATAGTTTGTAGAAAGTGTTCAAGCACAGATTGGCTGTCATACAAAGCATTCAATAGTAGGAATGAAGATTAAAGTAAATGAACTCTATGAAGATTCTCTCTCAAGTCCTGTAACACATATCATTTATAATTAGGAAATCACTATGTGCTGGCCTACTAGGTCAGAAAAAAAGACAGTCCCCAGATCTTGGAATGACCAGCCGTGCAGGTTATATCTGTCAAATAAGGCTATTGGATTTAGTTGGCTCAAGATCTATGATCCTAAGCTTCTGTATTCAATTTCAATTCATAAAGAGAAAAAAAGATTGGTTATTAAGAATCTAGTCTTCCAGAAGTAGGTGGCACAGTGAATATAGTGCCAGGCCTGGAGTCAAGAAGACATCTTTGTGAGTTCAAATCTGCCCTGAGATAATTACTAGCTCTGTGACCCTGGGCAAGTTACTTAACCCTCCTTGCTTCAGTTCCTCATGTCTGAAATGAACTGGAAATGGCAAACCACTCCAGTACCTATACCAAGAAAACCTCAAGTAGGTCCACAAAGAGTTGGAAATGATGGAAAGGCAACTGAATAACAACAACTTCCAGAATACTTGGGCCTTTGGAATAGTTAGGGGTTCCAAAGTATACCTACCTCCCCCAATCCAACTCACAAACAACCCCAAAAATTATTTGGATGCAAAAAAAAAGACTATGAACATTCAGCTACAAACACCAAAAGCAATAGAGACCTAAAACTCCTAAGTTTTCAGCTACCTGCTGTGTTTAAACAAGTTATCCCTAAAAAAAATAAAGAAATAAAGAACAGTTAGATTAACTGGAAGAGTCTGTATGTATATGTATAGTTATACAAATATACATGCATGTATATGCATGGGCACATACATATACGCACCATGTGTATGTGTTTACATTTACATGTGTATGTACTTATACAAACTCACACGTGTATTGATTTGTATGCATAAATACACATATTTGCATTTTCTATTCATGTGTGTATACATATATTGACATATATAGTCTTTTTACAGAGATATGTGGAGAAGTGATAGGAGACAAGAAAGAAGACACAAGAGGGAAAAGAATAGTGGAAATATACAGCAGTACTAATGGTGGCAATTAAAATAGGAATTAAAGGTGGCGATTAGAGCAATGATCCACAGACAACCCAAAAGTGGAGAAGAAGAAAGATAATACTGATTATAAAGCAGAAGATAGAATTACTCTACACAAAGTCCAAGGTAAGGATAGAGGGAGGAATAAAACAGGTAACTGAATCTTGGTTTTGTAGCACTCAAAAGAATTTTCTTGTGGGAGGAGTAGAGCACTACTACAAGGGGTGGGGAGGAAAAGGGGCCAACTGGTTTGTGTTCTGCACCCTAACTGCAAGAGAAGGTAAGCAATTTACTCTATACTGGGCTATATTTGTATTTACTAAGGTATCCACAGAATATTACAATCACTGGTATCATAACAGTGAGCAGAATTCAATGATAAACAGAATGTAAGCTTCGTGTGGACAGAAACTATTTTTTTTTTTTGCGAGTATGAGTGGAGATTGTAAGAGTAGCAACAGAGCATGAGCTGCAAAAGCATTATTTGTAATAACTAAGAATTTGAAATAAAATATGTTCCTATCAATTGGGGGAGGGCTGAGCAAGGAATGGTATAGTAAGGGAATGGCATATTCAATGTGTTGAAAGGAATGACTTAGAATAACATGATAAAAGTTGTATAAAGTGATACAATGGGAAGGAAGGAGATATAACTACAAAGAAAAGATTTCCATTGTAGATGGCCATTTTCCAGGGTATTCTGGACTATTTCTCCATCTGTCTACTACAGATCAGTATATAGTACCTACCAAGACATGCTGCTATGATAAAGAATAGTGGAGGTGAGAAAAGGGTATATATACACACATACACAATAAACACATGAATAATGGTTCATAGATTTGGGGGATGAAATCTTTTGTGATCCCCTGATAACTCATTTGCAAAAGAATTCAAGGCAGCACCATATATCCCAATTCATGTTTTCCTCTAGTGAAACGCCAAAATCATCCTCACTGGAGAGGCAGCATTGAAAAGTAGAGCATTGACTTAAGGGAGAGTCAAGATGGCAATGCAATAGAAAGAAGTGCAATGGGTTTCCCTTAAAGTTCCTCCAAATATGCCTAGAAAATTCAATAGATGGAATCCTGATAGATAAATATGAGAAAAAGTTACGAGTGCTTTTTTAAAACCAGGTGAACACTGAAGACAGAGTATCCTGTGGACACTAGGGATGATCTGGCCAAGATCCCAAGGCAGGCAAAGCATGCTGGAACCAAGAGAGAAGTTGTATACCAAGGCAAGAGGAGTTCCAGACCTAAACCAGGGCATAGCAAGTTGTGAGAATCTGTATCAACAGATAGTTTTATCATTCACTGCATAGTTTCTGGGTCACAGATCCAGGGTAGACTATAGAAGGGACCTATATTCAAAGGTGGCATTCAGGAATACACAACAGTTACAGGTCCTAGGCTGAGAGAAGTAAGTTAAGAAGGAAATAGCAGCAATGTGACTCTGACCCCAAGCACTAAGCAGGGTCTCAGTTTCAACTTCTATCCCAGTCTCAAGTCTGCAAAGAAATAACAAAGGCAAGAACCCCAAACCAAAGAGCAGCCTACATACAGTACTGTACCTCAGAATCAGCAGGGTTTCCCTGTTGGATGATGTCAAATGAGTCAAGAAACAGTCTACTGTTACTCAGACCCAAACCCATAACTTTTAGAGATCATACCAGAGATCAAGAATCAGATTGTGTCCTGTATTAGGACACTTTGGAAGCACTGAGAACACTCAGGTCCCCCAGTCTAAGATATCCTGAGATAATATAAGTCAATAATCCAAGAAAATAGGCATGGGACCAGCCTAGATCCTCCCTCCAGAAGTGCATAGAGTATGACCCTTAAATCAAGTCTGAGGTTAGGAAGTAGGCTAGAAGAATGAACAAGCAAAAAAAAAAAAAAATTATCAGAAGCTATTGTGGTGACAAGGACACCCAAAACATGACTCCAGAAGAGAACAACTCCAAAATATCTATAAACAAAGCCTCAAAGAAAAACACTGAAAAGTCAACTAGAATTCCTGGAAGATATGAATCAAGAGTGTTAAAAAAGAATATAATGGTTTTATCAATGAAATGAGAGTGCTTATAGAAGAGAAAATGGAAAAGAAAATAAAGATATGAAATAAACAATTGGATTGGAAATTAATGACTTAGCACAAGAGGTACAAAAGCTTGCCCAAGCAACAAAGTCTCTAAAAAATAGAATGAACCAAATAAAAATAACAAGCAAATCTTAAAAAGAAAGGCAAAGATAGAGCCAGAAAAGCAGAAATATAGGGAAAGGAAGGAAGGAGGAAAGTAAAGAGGGAAGGAAGGAAGGAAAAAAGAAAAAGGGAAGGAAGGAATTTGTGAGGGAAAGGGGAGGGAGTTAGGGAACAAGAGAGAAGGAGAGAGAGAGGGAGGGAAGGAGAGAGAGAGAGAGAGAGAGAGAGAGAGAGAGAGAGAGAGAGAGAGAAAGAATCCACAACTCCACAACCCAGACCCAATTAGTAAATTCTGAGAAACCAAACTAGCCAACAAGAATACAGAGAAAACCTCTTCTCCAATGATAGCTAATGATTTTCAGTGAAATACAAATGCTCTTATGCTAACTACTTTTTTTTTTTTTTTTGGTGCGGCTATGGGGGTTAAGTGACTTGCCCAGGGTCACACAGCTAATAAGCGTCAAGTGTCTGAGGCCGGATTTGAACTCAAGTACTCCTGAATCGAGGTGTAATGATTGGAATAACTCCACCTGCTGGAGACTTACTGTAGAAAAGCTCTGCCATGAAGTGAAGGTCTTTGAGGGCAAGACCAGGAGTCTTTTCTTTGGCATCAGGAAGTGACATTTGCTGGTGGGAGGAAGGAGGGGGAGCCTGGCGCTCTGACTGGGGCTCTTTCCTGGGGACTCTGGTGGAGAGCGGAGCTAGAAATGCGCTCTCCCTTTAATAGATAGATGAATGTAGGCCTTTCTCTCTCTCTTTACCAAATTCTTATTCTCCTTAATAAATGGTTAAAACCCTAACTCTTGCTAAAGCTTATAATTTATTGGCGACCACTCATTAGATATTTTAGACAGTTTAGCCAGAATTTTAGCCTTAACAGATGGCTGACCACAAAGAGGAAAGCTGAACTTCACTCTTCTGATCTTCCAGTTGGGTAAGAAATTTCCCCTACCCTGTCCCTTTAAACTGCTAAGTACTGGCATACTAGCTGTTTTTTCCCTTCAAATTTTCAAATGGGTTTTTTCAACTCCCTAATTACCCTATTTTTGATTTTAGTCTGTTTAACCAGACAAATGGGAGATAAGATCATGTTAATGCTTTGTTTTTGTGGATTTTTTATTTTTATTTTTGTTAGAAGAGCCAGCAAGGTGCTCACACAAGGGAATATCTCCCCCTCTCCCAGCCATGCTTTTTCAGAGAAACCTCCTGCATTTTTTTCAAATTCTAATGCTAAGAGATTCTCTAATTTTGCATGCCTGAAGGCTAGAACCCAACCTCTAGAAGCCTTTAATCACCTAGCAGTGGAGGAAGTGGGGGAAGAGGAACCCAGGCCTGAGTTCAAAATCAAGTCTGATTCAAATTGCCCTGGTCCCTCCCCTCCTCTCCAGACCCCACCTTCTACTCCTCCCATGACCAAGCCCCTAGATTTCCTTGCCTGGGAAGTCCAGAGATCTGATGCGCATGCGTAGCTTTCTCTAACTACATTTGCAGCTTCAGGCTCAGTCCTTCCCCAGCCTGGCTGTGTTTCTGAGATAACCTTTGAAAACCCTTTAAATTCCAGATATGCTCATTTTGTTCATAATTTTGTTAACCTGCTTTTGTCTTTAATTAGTAACCTTATAAAGCATTTGTATGGTGAAAGGACTGACAGACAACTTAGAGGGGTTAAAGAAGAAAAACTTAAGCTGAATAGTTCAAGACTCTGCTTCTTTTGCCATGGAAGGGTACATATTTTACAGAAATGTAGAAGTAAGCAGCAAGGTATTGATATGAGTATTGGGGATTTTAGATATTGGAATCAAAAGTGTTCTAACTTTACTCAGAGTATTAATGTTAGTTCAGAGGTTACTTAGGATTTCTATGCTATTACATCTACATTTTGAAATTAATGGTATGGGTTTATTCTCAGAGATTTTCATGCTTTTGAGATTGTGTTTTATACTTAGTTTTAAAAAAAGAGAATATTGGTAAAAACTTTTATAGTCATTTGATCAAGTTTATATTTTATAATACTCTTATTAACATTAAGTTCATATTCATTTAGATTTCCCTAGCTTGAATTTCATTGTCTTTTATTGTTCCATGTGTATTTTCTTCTATTCATTCATCTATCTAATTTTGAAACATTGCAAGATGGTTTTGATTTCATAATACAATGTTAATTCTGGGAGTATTGTGCTCCCATATTCTGAGTTGTTTGTTTTTGTTATTTTTTTCTCTCAACTGATTATTTGATCAAACTCTTTAAAGCATTTCCCTGGCAAACTGGGTGCCACAGCAAGTGTAAATTTATTATAGAAGTATTATTTTTGATAAGCATTCTGTTAAGGCTAAAATTCTAGCTAAACTGTCTAAAATATCTAATGAGTGGTCGCCAATAAATTATAAGCTTTAGCAAGAGTTAGGCTTTTAAGCATTTATTAAGGAGAATAAGAATTTGACAAAGAGAGAGAGAAAGGCCTACATTCATCTATCTATTAAAGGGAGAGCACATTTCTAGCTCCGCTCTCCACCAGAGTCCCCAGGAAAGAGCCCCAGTCAGAGTGCCAGGCTCCCCCTCCTTCCTCCCACCAGCAAATGTCACTTCCTGATGCCAAAGAAAAGACTCCTGGTCTTGCCCTCAAAGACCTTCACTTCATGGCAGAGCTTTTCTACAGTAAGTCTCCAGCAGGTGGCATCATTCCAATCGTTACAGAGGCCCAGTGCTTTATCCACTGCTCCACCTAGCTGCCCCTGCTAACTACTTTAAAAGAGATCAAAGAAGAAATAAAAGTTATCAAAGGAAACTATTCCCATGACTGAGAGATTGTAACAGACTTCTAAATATTAATGGAGAAATAAAGACATTGATGAGAGGCAGTAGAAAGCAGAAATGGTAATGTAAAAGAAAAAGAAGGAAGACGAAGAAAAAGAAAGAGAGAGAGAAGAAACATACTTGCTGAAAACATATTAACAGAGAAAATGCTAATCTCATCTAATATACACCAATGCATTATTAGAACTCTACAGAAACATTCTGATCCACTCTAATCTGTGAATGATAAAGAATAGAAAGATCCAGAAATGTGAAAATCATAATCAGGGAAATAATATAAGAAAAGATTCCTGGAATGTAAGAAAGCTTCAGAATGGTTTTGAAAACACATGGAATATACCTATCATTCAGATGCAATCTTCAAAGAAAGATCTTGCATATTTTAACTTGTCAGGATTTTTAAGTTTGGAGACAAAGAAAAGATTTCACAAGTTACTGAGAAGAGAGGAAAGGGAAGATCTAAAGATCTGAGAACAAGAATGACTTTATAACTGACCCCTAAGACTTTGGAAAAGAAAAAGGGCTTGAGGGGAAACAGAAAACACAGTAAAGAGAAATGGAACTCTAGCCACTAGTATAGTAGCCAACCAAGCTGACATTTATCTTTGAAGGCAAAAGGAGTATATTTCAAAAGCTGGAAGATCTGAAACAATTTGTCAACAAAGCCCCATAGTTGCAAAGATCATAACAAAAAGCAATAGAGGGCTTCTGGCAAAATGGCTGAGTGAGAGGTCATGTATAAACTTGGTTTGCCTCCATCATTTCAAAATAACAAGAAATATCCCCCAAACATAATAAAAGAACAACAACAAGCAACAGAGAAGATAGGAAAGAACTTATCACAAGAATAGCCTCAAAGAAAGAAAAAAAAGAGGAGAGTGAAAAAAATGAGTTAGCAATAAAAAAAAAAATTCACTTGCAGTGAAAAGGTACCATGGAGTAAAAGAAAAGTTATTCTAAGTCATCAGATGTGAACGAAAATACTGCAATAATATGCGTAAGATACTAAAATAACCTCCAGACTGGTACAGAAAAGCAATAAAAAAAATCCATGGACAGAAATTAAGGCCAAAAAAATCTCAAGAAAAAACAAAAACAAACCCCCAAAAAGAGATACTTGGGGGGGGAACCTTGAAAAAATAGATTATTGCTTCAAAACTTTAGACTTTCGGGGGGGGGGAAGGGAAAGAATCAAATTTGCTACTCCAAAATGTCAACAAAACCAAAAGAATAGAAGATTATATGAATTTATTAGAACTCCACAAGTGGAGCAGCTAGGTGGCACAGTGGATAAAGCACCAGCCCTAGATTCAGGAGGACCTGAGTTCAAATCCAGTTTCAGACACTTGACACTTACTAGCTATGTGACCCTGGGCAAGTCACTTGACCCTCATTGCCCTGGGGGGAAAAAAAAAAAAACTCCACAAGCCCAGAAAGAATGCATAGAAACAATCTATTGATTTATAGGGCCCCCAGGAAAAAAAAAATTAAAGCCTTGCAAGAAAATAACACAGAAGTATTGAAAAACAGATGGAATGTATAGAATGGTCAATTTCACTTACTGCCAATAGAAAGAAGCCCAAAGCCAACATCCATAAATCTCCTGGCAAAGCTATAGAACTATAGATGTATTAAGCAATACATCTTACAAGCATTCACATAAATTCCTTCATGTACCAATGACAACATCTGAATAACAAGATTATTCCTTGTTCATGAAAAATTAACAAAAGAAAAAAATGATATTTCAAAAAGCAGAGGAAATAATTTTTTTATCCACAAATAACATACTGAAAAGTTAAACTTAACCAGTCAAGCAACATGCATTTATTAAGCATTTACCAAGTGGTAGGCACCGTGCTAAGCACAAAAAGAGGTCAAAGACAATCCCTACAGCTCCCACTCTAATGAAGGAGATGAAAAGCAAGCAAATATAGGAAGAAGAGCTGGAAATCAGTATATCTTTTCTTGCCCCAGGGTCACACAGCTGGTAAGTGTCAAGTGTCTGAGGTCAGATTTGAACTCAGGTCTTCCTGAGTCCAGGGCCAGTATTTTATCCACTGTGCCACCTAGCTGCCGGCAGAAATCAGTATTTATTTTTTTATTTTCTTTCTTTTTTTCCTTTTCTTTTTTTTTTTTTGTGGGGCAATGAGGATTAAGTGACTTGCCCAGGGTCACACAGCTAGTAAGGGTCAAGTGTCTGAGGCTGGATTTGAACTCAGGTCCTCCTGAATCCAGGGCCAGTGCTCTATCCACTTCACCACCTAGCTGCCCCTGGGAATCAGTATTTCTAAAGTACCTGCTATGTGCCAGGCACTATGCTAAGCACTATTTACAAATATTTTCTCATTTGATCCTCACAATAACCCTGCAAAGTAGGTACTATTATTATCCCCATTTTATAGTTGAGGAAACTGAGGCAAACACAGGGTAGGCGACTTGCTCAGGGTTACACAGCCTGCAAATACCTGAAGCTAGATTTAGACTTCATTCTTTTTGACTCCAGACTCAGTGATCTATCCCCTGTACTACGAACTGCCTCAAAAAAGTGTACAAACAAGCGACGTGTAGGATAAATGGGAAATAATTGATATAGAAGATACTAAAATTCAGAGGGTTAGGAAAGTATTCCTGTGGATGATCAGACTTTCATTGGGACTTGAAGGAAGCCAGAGGCAGAGATGAGAAGGTAGAGAATTCCAGCTGTGTAGAACAGCCAAAGAAATGTACAAAGCTGAGAGATGGAATATCTTGTTTAGTGGTAGAGGGTAGACAGTGGAGGGTAGGGGGGAGTCCTGTTTGTCGAGGAGGGAATTGGTGCTGGACCAAAGAATAACTGGTAGTCAGGGATATGAATACTAGAAAGATGAAAGGGTAGGTTATGCAACACTCTGAATGCCAAACAGGAATTTGTATTTGATTTTAGAGGTATTAGGAAGCTATTGGAATTTGTTTATTAGGTAGGTAACATGGTATAAAGAATTAATTGTTATTTGAATTTTTTATGCCTCGGCACACACTGGCCTGGGGCTCTGCAAACCGCATAGTGCTCCACCCACTTGTAGCCGTTGCCAGGGCTCTGGCACCTCACATCATCACCACTCGCCAACGCCTACATGGGCCTGGCAAAATTATAATGATTGGAAGCCTAGTGAGGGCAGTCATGTGACAGTCACATGACTGTCAGAGCGGCCATCCCATTCTAGGTGGAAGCTGGAAAGCGACAGGAGTTCTGCTGCATATTTTCACCTGATTCCTGGGAGGTGGTATTTTTTCAGATATTATAGTTTCCCTTTCCCCATTTTATTTCCTTTCCCTTGATCCTACTGATCCTGTTTGTGGTTTTTTATTTTTAAGTTCGTTCTTGTTAAAATAAATCTTGTTCTGTTTTGAGGGAGGCTGCCAGTCTCCTTCCTTGCCCCAATATTGCGGTAAGCCGCTTAGCTAGCACTCCCCAATTAAAAAATTGGTCCCTACAATGGTCAGGCCTGCGCTTTAGGAAAATTGCTTTGGTGGCTGATTGCAGAATGGATTAAAGTGGGGAAAGACTTGAAGCAGGCCAACCAACCAGCAGGCTATTACAAAAGTTCAAGCATGAGGTGATAAGGAGTATCAGAGGAGAGAAGCAGTTATATTTGAGAACTATTGCAAGAGTGAAATCAACAGTTCTTGGCAACACTTTAGTTATGGGAAGTGAGAGATAGTGGGGAATTGAAAATGACACTTGGGTTGTGAGCCTGGGAGACAGGGAGAATGGTAGTGCTCTTGACACTGATAGGGAAGTTTGGACAGTAGAATATTTAGAGGAAAAATAATGAGGTCCATACTGGACATGTAGAGTTTAAGATGTCTACTAGATATCCAGTTTGAGATGTCTGAAAGGCATTTGGAGATACAAGCCTGTAAGTCAGCAGAGAGGTCAGGACTAGAAAAGTGGATTTGAGAATCATCAGCAGGGAGATGATAATCAAGTCTAAGGGAGCCGAGGAGGTCATCACGTGAAGTAGTATAGGGGGAGAAGAGAAGCCAAGATAGAGCCCTGTTACAATGACATCCTGAAAATTTTGAAAGAAGAGAGTATCAAGGAGAGAAGTGTGATTAATAATGTCAAAGGCTACAAATATGTCAAGAAAAATAAGGATGGAGAAAAGGTCATTGGATTTAGCTAGAAAGAGATCATTGGTAAAGAAAAGTGTGGACTAGTAAGGAAAAGTATGCATCGCTTTTTTTTTTTTAAAAAGGTTAAGCATATAAATCAGTGTTTCTCTCTAAATTCTATCAGAGGTTTTTTATTTTTTTTTTAACTTTCACTTTAAGGGTCATTGAGAAGACAAAGAAAGAGCATTTATGGTCAAACTTTCCAGTAACAGGGTAAAAAAAATGTAAAGGAAGGAAGAGACAATTAACATTTCTTAGAATGGGAGAGGAAGGACATTTAGACAAAGAACTGAGAAGGAAGAAAGCAGAAGAGATTTAGAAATACTCTCAGGGGCAGCTAGGTGGTGCAGTGAATAAAGCACTGGCCCTGGATTCAGGAGGACCTGAGTTCAAATCCAGCCTCAGACACTTGACACGTACTAGGTGTGTGACCCTGGGCAAGTCACTTAACCATCATTGCTACACACACACAAAAAAAATACTTTCATATTAGGAATGAGCAAAAGGGAGACAAAGTGTTCATACCTTCCCTAGAAGTTATTGCCTAAAGAAATACAATTTGTGGAGTGAACCAGAGTTATCCTAGAGGTAAATGAAAGAAGACTTGAAGAATAACTTGAATAAGTGTGACCTTGAGCAAATTACTTAACTTCTATTCACCCCAGTTTCCTGATCTGTAAAAAAAGAGGAAGTTGGATTAGATGACTTCTAATGTCCCTTTCTGCTCTAGATCTATAATTTTGTTATCCTACAAATTGCCTCTTTTTTTTTTTTTTTGGTGAGGCGATTGGGGTTAAGTGACTTTCCCAGGGTCACACAGCTAGTAAGTGTTAAGTGTCTGAGTCCGGATTTGAACTCAGGTACTCCTGACTCCACGGCTGGTGCTCTATCCACTGTGCCACCTAGCTGCCCCAAATTGCATCATTTTTAAGAAGACAATTTTGGATTCTCAAGGAGTGGAATCCCATAACATACAGATGCTAACCAGTCAGAACTTGGGTTAAGATACCATCCTCTAAATACAAACCCAAGGCCACTTCCACCATATTCTGAAGGACTATTCTGACCTCTTTGCTATATCTCTAGAATAAGAACAGCTAGGTGGTGCAGTGGATAGAGCACTGACCCTGGAGTCAGGAGGACCTGAGTTCAAATCCAGCCTCAGACACTTATTAAACTATGTAACTCTAGGCAAGTCACTTAACTCCAATTGCCTCAAACATCCAGAGCCATCTCCAGTCATCCTGATACATATCTTGCCACTGGATCCACATGGCTCTGGAGGAGAGAATGAGACTGGTGACTTTGCACAGCCCTCCTTCACTTAAATCCAATTCAGTGCAACTCATGGCATCATCTCCCAATGTCATGGTCCTCTTCAACAACAAAAGACAAACAGCAACATCTCTAGAATGGGACACTGTCTAGTCATTTATTGGAAAAAAAATTAAGAGATTGTTGAAGCCAATTTAACTGAAGTATTTCCATTTTTTAAACTATTCCCTAATAATGCTTGAAGCAAAGGAGCATGTACTCCAGTACTTCTTTGTTTCTATAATCACAAATTGTTCAACTTTTCAGTTCCCAGGAAGGCTTTATCCAAATGGAGAATCAAGAATAACCTGAATAACCCTTAGGTGACCTTTAAGTGCCTAGTCTCTCCTCAATTCCTGTGTATTCTTTCCCTTGTTCCAGTAACCATTAAATGTCCTAATTTTTGTACTCACAAAAGTCTGTACCTAATGGGCAACCTGACACCCTCATATCAAAGTATTAATATTCAAAATAACTTAAAAAAGGATGAAAATAAATAAAATCAATTCCAGATTTGATTCAATAAGCACTTAAAAGAAATGAGTAGCCAGGTTATACACAAGGAGATACAAATAGTACATTATAACAGAGATAAATTCAGAATCTCTCTAGCAGCTGAAAAAAAAATAGAAATTTTTAAAACCTTCAAATACTATCATATATTTTATTAACCAGGAAAAATAAATAAAAACTATAAAATTCAATGTTAATGAAGATATTATGTGCTTATAAGACACAAATGCACTTAGATAATTTTGATGGCACTGTAAATTGTCGCAATGTTTCTGGGGGGGCGAGATATCAATATTTAACAATAATTATAAAAATAATTAGAATTTTTGTGTAATCATCTCACTTTTGGAAACCTTTTCCCAAGAATAAAACAAAATAGATAGATAGATAGATAGATAGATAGATAGATAGATAGATAGATAGACGGACGGACAGATGGATGATAGAGATAGTGATATGTTTATAATTCATAGAAAGATCTTCAGAACAGCCTTATTTATATTAATGAAAACTTGAAAAGGACCCTAGCAAAGCAACTGCTAAGCAAAATACAGCATATTAACCCAATGAAATACTCTAAAGCTAGTATAAAATAGCTATTAGAGATACAGTAGATAGAAGGTTAGAAATAGAGACAAGAAGACCTGGGATCAAGTCTATTTGTGTCTTACTGTGTGACCATGAGCAAGATACTTCACCTCCCACAGATTCACTTTTTTTTTTTTTAGTAAGGCAATTGGGGTTAAGTGACTTGCCCAGGGTCACACAGCTAGTAAGTGTTAAGTGTCTGAGGCCGGATTTGAACTCAGGTCCTCCTGACTCCAGGGCCAGTGCTCTATCCACTGCGCCATCTAGCTGCCCCAGATTCACTTTTCTCAACTATAAAATGTGAACAGAATATCGCCAGCAGTACCTTCCTCAAAGAGTTGTAGGGAAGTTCAAATAAGATGCCTATAAAGTACTTTGCAAACTTAAAAAAAAAAGTCATAAATATCAATTTGTACTTTTTTTCAAATACTATAGTATGTGGACTATACAACATATGGAAATCTTTGTTTGGAACATCAATTATTTTTAAAAATTAAATTGTAAATTAACTCCGATTTTTAAATGCAGGGCATAGCTAGTATGTAGGACATTAATCCTTGGTTTTTGGAATCTGGTAACTTAGGTTCAAATCCAACTTCAGATACTAGCTAGCTTTGTAATCATAGGCAAGTCACCTTACCTACAAAGGCTCAATTTTCTCATTTGTAAATTAATTTTTTAAAAAAGTATTTACATTGTCTACGTCTGAGTTGTTATAAGATCAGGGTTTTACAAATTTTAAAGTGCTGTGTAAATGGTGGTGGTGGTGTTACTTCTATTATTGTTTTTATTTTCATGATTATCATTATTACACACTGATTGCAATTAAAGCCACTTCTATCAGTAAACACTACTGAGAGATGTGAGTGCCCAAGGAAAAGTCTTTAGTTTATAAATGTATTTGGAAAATCTGACAGAAAAGGTTAATGGAAGATCATCTACATTATTAACACATAAAACAGTAAGAAGCAACAAAAGAACAAAACAGTTCAAAGAAAGCTTGAAAGAGACCAAAGTCATCCTTGACACATTTAAGAATAAAACTAGGACGATAAATACACCAAAAAATGAAAAAAAGATCTGCAGAGATTTTAGTTTAAAAAAATCTTATTTCCAAATCAAGGGCAGTGGTAGAATCATATATGGAACATAACATCACAATTTTGAATGTGCTTATAAAGGAAATTTCAGTGGCATTTAAAAGAAAAAGATAAGGAAAGCATTTGAACTTAACTAAAGATACAGAGAAGTCTGTGTTGGACACAGGGAGTGATATGCTTGACAAGGTTGTTATCCAGTCATGGAAAAAATCCAGTGAAGAGTCCAAGGCACAGGGAGTTCCTTATCTATAAAGGCTGAGTTTAGGGCAGCTAGGTGGCGCAGTGGATAGAGCATAGCCCTGGAGTCAGGAGGACCTGAGTTCAAATCCAGCCTCAGACACTTAACACTTACTAGCTGTGTGACCCCGGGCAAGTCACTTAACCCCAATTGCATCACTAAATAATTTAATTTAATTTAATTTAAAAAATAAAGGCTGAGGTCTTCCAAATGTTCTTGTTTGTGATGATATTGGGTTGATTGTACTATATTGACTCAAAAGAATTGCCCCCCCCCCAAAAAAAAAGGAACAATCAAGAGGAGGAAAAAATCTTGTCCAAACTATGGTATGCTGCTAAATGGACAAGCTACGAAGAATGACTTGTTACAAAGTTGAGTAGTAGAAAGATAAGGATCTAGATTATTTTGGGGAAAGTGGGAAATTCTTTTAATGAAACAAACACTCATCTTTTTAAGATCAATATTCTTCCAATGATATTAAATGACTGTCTCAAAAAAATTCAAGTAGAACTCAGGCAGCTAGGTGGTACAATGGATAGAGGACCAGCCTTGGAGTCAGGAGTTCAAATCCTACTTCATACTTACAAGCTGTGTGACCTTGGGAAAGTTGCTTAACCCTGATTACCTCCTAAAAATAAATAAAAAGTAAAAAAATAAAATAAAATAGAAGATCAACCAAAAGGGAATGGAAATTTTTGTGGTGGTCATATGCAGACTGGACCACATTACATATAAATAATTACAAAGGAAAAACAATGCAAAAAACATTCATGACTAAATATACACTTGAAAAAGATGATTCAATCACATAACAAAAGGGACAATTTATAAAAAGTACACATGTTCCAATGGTTCTCCTTGGAATGTCAGTGGAACATAAAGAAAGCATGTAGTATGTTGAGTCAAACCCCTTTGGTGAACTTCTGTGGGAGTATGGATAACAGTGTCACACACAAAAAGTGAGAGGCACAAATATGTTTTAATCTGAATAATTAGAAGAAATACCCATATCAACAAGATTACAAATTCAAGTAATTAATACCATTCTGGGAAAACAAGCATATGCACATTAACAAAGATCAGAAGGCAATTAGATATTACATCAATATTTAGGTTTTAATGTTTTTGTTTGCTACATATAAAGTTTCTTACAGTCTGCATTATTATAATAATTTTTTTTAGGTCTGGAACTATGGTCTCATTGGTCGAGGGAAATGAAGACTATCACTTATCCTGCAAATTAGTCTTCAATAATTGTCCTAGGAACTGAGAATTTAACTATACTACAAAAGTGTAATTATCAAAGGTTCCTCAGGATAGACAAACTAGTGCACCAATATGATCACTCTGGAAATCAGTTTGGAATTATAACCAAAAAGCCATGAAATCGAGATACACTTTGACTTGTGTATCTGCATATCCTTCCAAGAGAACAAAGAGATAGATAAAAAAAATTGAACAAAAATCTTCATAGAAATACTTGTTTTTTTTTAAACAGAGCACTGGAGATTAAGGAATATCCATCAATTTGGGAACAACTTATACAAATGTAATGTAATACAAATGTGCCACATGAAATAATGAAATGTACAGGTGAGGAGAAACAGAACTGTATGCACTGATGCAGAATAATGCCAGAAGAATAAGAAAAATTATTTATCCAATCATTTAAAAATAGTAACAACTCTTAAAAACTTAAGAAACCTGATCAATGAAATGACCAACCATAACTTCAGAGGATCAAGGATCTTAAAAGAAAAATGATGGACTCTACATGCAAAATGAGACATATGTCTTCAGGTACGGCCAATATGTAGAACTAGTTTGAATGATCATGCTAACTTATTGCAAAGGACATTGTTGTTCTTGTTGTTTTTTAAATTGTGTAGTGGAGAGCAGAGACAGAGACACAGAGATAGAGAAAGAGAGACAAAACCAGAGAGACAGAGAGAGGATAATAGCAACAAAGCAAAAATATAATAATTTTTTCCCTTTCCTATGGAATAATATGCATGGATATATTAAAGTCATGGGAGTAAATAAGAATATCAATAAAACAAGTGCACAGAAAGAGGAAAAGAGAGCCAAGGACTGATTGTTGCTGAACAACACCCACAGTGAGGTCTTGAGAAGAACCAACAAAATCAAAGAAATGGGGTTAAAATGGTGGTGGGAGAACCTAAAAAGTCAGATATCTCTGAAGAATGATGATGTTTGTCCTTCATTCTTGAAGAGGACCATGGCATTGGAGTGATGTCATGACTTGTAGTGAGTTAGATTTAAGTGAGGAAGGGTGGTACAAGGTCTCTCTCCTCCAGAGCCATCTGGATCCAGTAGCAAGATACATATTGGGATAACTGAAGATGGCCCTAGATATTTAAACAGTTGGGGCTAAGTGATTTGCCCAGGGTCACACAACTAGAATGTATCTGAGCTGAGATTTGAACTCAGGTCCTCTTGACTCCAGGACCAATGCTTTAACCACTGTGCCACCTAGCTGCCCCTCTCTGAAGCAAAAGCAGAAAGGAATATCCAGAAGGGAGAGGTGACCAACAGTTTTGAAAGTTGCAAAATGGTATAATGAATTTAAAAAGCCACTGAATTTAACAATTTGGAGATAGTGACCACAGCAATGGTCTGTTGGGAACAAGGGGAAGAGAAAAGTAAGTATTTGCTCAAAGGATGACTTTTTTTAGGATTGGAAATGTTTGTAGGCAGATGGAAATGAATTCTATTTATTAGTTCAATTTTTTTTTTACTTCTAATTTTGTTAGTTTCTTCTTTGATTTTCAGTATTTCTATTTTGGTGTTTAATTGTAAATTTTAAATTTGTTGATTTTTCTAGGGGTTTTTTAGTTGTATTCCAAATTCACTGAATCATTCCTTCTCTCTCTATTCATGAAAGTACTGAGATATATGTTTTCCCTTAAGTACTGCTTTGGATGTATCTCAACAAACTGATATATTGTCTCATTATCATTACCTTTACTAAAATTATCTATAATTTTTTCTTTGATTTATCACTTCTTTAGGATTAAGTGAAATCTTATCTTAATTTTAATCTTTTCTTCAATGTCATTTTATTGAATATAATTTTATTGCTTTGTCATCAATATAGGATGTTTTTTTAATATTTCTTCTTTTTTTACGTTTGTTTGTGAGTCCTTTATGCCCTGGTACATGGTCAATTTTTTAATAGTTCCTTTCTATTCCCATTCAATTATTATGAGAAATTTATACTTTCTAAGTTTTCTAAAATTCTGTTCAAGTGCTTAACTTCTTTATTTTTAATTTTTTTCGTTGTTTGTATAGATCTGTAAAGGTTATATTGAGGTCTCCCACTATTTTCATTTTACTGTCAATCCTCAACATTTGTACATTTAAGTTTTGCATTCAAATGATTTTATTAATAACTTCATTTACACTTGCACTTTGGCAACTGTGCACATTCACAGGTATGGGCAGTAAAGAAAAAAAAATGAAAGGTGTGATGCATGCAAGATTACATGTACAAAAAAGGAGGAAAGTATTTGTAATCATGATTGTTAGCTCACCCTAGAAAGTGTTAAACTAACCTCTTAAGTGCTCAATGAGGGACTTTTAAAAATGGAGAATGGCTAGGTCTTTGGGCAAATGAGATGATAGTCCCGTGTACAACATTTTCTTAGTTCTGCTCACTTCACTTTATATGAGCTTATATGTCTTCCCAGTTTTTTCTGAAATCATCCTGCTCAACATTTCTTATAGTACAATAGGATTCCAACATAATTATATACCACAACTTGTTTAGCTATTCATCAATTGAGGGGAATACCCTGATTTCCAATATTTTGTCAACACAAAAAGAGCTACTGTAAGTAGCAACTAGGTCATTTTTCCTTTTCTTTGATATCTTTGGGATACTGACCTAGTAGGGGTATTGCTGGGTCAAAATCTTTGTTATATTCTTAATGATATCCTTAGAACTTTCAAAGATCATTTTGTTTATGAGGGGTATATTCTCAGGGATCCAGAAATGAACACCAGGTCCTCTTTCTTGTTCTCCTTCATCTCATAGTATCACAGGGTCAGTTTTTGTTCACAGTATCTCGACAAGTGGTGTAGGGTCATCCTCAGTTTGTTCCACGTAACCCCTAAATATCTCTTTGTCCTACCCCAGCACAATGTTTTTCTTGTCCTCACTCAGAATATCATAGACTTCTTTTTTTTTGTTGGTTTTTTTTTGTTGTTGGTGAGGCAATTGGGGTTAAGTGACTTGCCCAGGGTCACACAGCTAGTAAGTGTTAAGTGTCTGAGGTCGGATTTGAACTCAGGTCCTCCTGAATCCAAGGCCAGTGCTCTATCCACTGTGCCACCTAGCTGCCCCTATCATAGACTTCTTAAATTTCTTTCCTTCCTCTGACTTTGAAGGCTTGAATATCTTTAATGAAGACCGTACTCATTCCATCTGAGGGGATGACATTGAAAAACATGGTACAAAAAGCAAGGGAGGAGTGAGGGAGGCAGTGAGGGCTGTAGGAGGCAAAGGGATTTCCACCTTCATGGCTGCAATAGGGATTCCACTGAACCAATATCTTTGTTTTCTAAAGCTTTTATCCTGGACTCTATTCTGTTTTCTTTGATCATGGCACAAAATTTACTCCTGTTGAAGAGCATTGAAGAATCACTTTTAGGCAATTGGTTAGGGTAAAGTATAGAGAAAGTACTGCCGCATGTATTCCTTGAGGAGAGAATAACAACACCCCAGCAATACATCCATACATAATTGTTGTAAAAAATTTTCTGTAGCCTAATCAATGAAGTTTAGTTGTTCCACTGGGACACCAGTGAAAACCAGGATTAGCTAAACAAATGAATAATGAAGACAAAGCAAATGGTAATCTTAATCCTGAAAACCTTCTGGTGAGGGATCTTTCTAGCTGGATTTTCCATTCTCTCCCTCTTGCATTTGCTTTAGCCAAATCAATCTACTTAATGTTCCCTAGACACAACTTTCCATCTTTAGCCTCTGGGCGTTTACTAAGACTGTCTGTTCCCAAGCCTTGAATGCTTACTCTCCTTCCTTACTTCTAGATCTTAGAAGCCCTTGCTTCCTTTAAGGCTCAACTAAAGTTTCATTTCCTTTGTTAATATGAATATATGGATCACTTGGATTTGATGGAGGTACCTTACTACCCAAATGGATTTTAAGAGACCCTGGATTAATAGGAGCAAAATGCCCTTTGCTCAAAGACTTCAAAGTGAAATCACACAAGCCCTATTTACTTTCCCCAAGAGAATAAACAAACTCAAATACCCCTTAGAAATTCCCATTCACTATCTTCTTCCCCCAAGAGGAGAGATCTTGTCTCTGATAATACCCCTTCGGTTTAGCATCTGCTTTAAATTGAGTTGTTAAACTATTTGTATTGTTTAACTGATCTACATTTGTAATGGATTGATCTGTATCATGCCCCTGAAGTTATTCTGTAACCTGTGAGCCAAAAAACCTTAAAAACCCTTAGAAATTTGATTTAGTTCCAGATATATTTTAGAAATGAGGCCTTTATCAGAAGTACTGGCTATAAAAAAGCTGGGAAACAATTTTTATAGCTAGTACTTCTGATAAAGGCCTCATTTCTAAAATATATCAGGAACTAAATCAAATTTGTAAGAATCCAAGTCATTCTCCCCAATTGAGAAATGGTCAAAGGATTTGAACAAGCAGTTTTCCTTTCTTTTTTGTTTTTTTGTTTTTTGCAGGGCAATGAGGGTAAAGTGACTTGCCCAAGGTCACACAGCTAGTAAGTATCAAGTGTCTGAGGCCAGATTTGAACTCAGGTACTCCTGAATCCAGGGCCAGTGCTTTATCCACTGCACCACCTAGCTGCCCCAAACAAGTAGTTTTCTGATGAAGAAATCAAAGCTATCTATTGCCATATGAAAAAATGCTTTAAATCACTATTGAATAGAGAAATGCAAATTAAAAGAACTCTGAGGTACCACCTGACACCTATCAGTTTGGCTAAAATGACAAAAAAGGAAAATAATAAATGTTGGAGAAGCTGTGGGAAAATTGGAACACTGATGCATTGTTGGTGGAGCTGTGAATTGATCCAACCATTCTGGAGAGCAATTTGGAACTATGCCCAAAGGGCTAAAAAGCTGTGCACACCCTTTGACCCAGCAATACCACTATTGAGTCTTTTCCCCAAAGAGATCATGAAAAAAGGGGAAAGGACTCATATGTACAAAAATATTTATAGCTGCTCTTTTTGAGTGGCAAGGAACTGGAAATCGAGGGGCTGCCCATCAATTGGGAAATGGCTGAACAAGATGTGGTATATGAATGTAATGGAATTCTATTGTGCTGTAAGAAATGATGAGCAGGCAGATTTCAGAGAAACCTGGAAGGACTTGCATGAACTGATGATGAGTGAGATGAGCAGAACCAGGAGAACATTGTACACAGTATCATCAACATTATGTGTTGATCAACTGTGATAGACTTGATTCTTCTCAGCAATACAATGGTCCAAGACAGTTCCAAAGGACTCATGATGGAAAAGGCCCTCCAACTTCAGAAAAAAAAAAAAGAACTGTGGAATATGGATGCAGATTGAACCATACTATTTCTTTTGTTTTTGGTGCTGCTGTTTTTCTTTTTTGAGGTTTTTCCTTTTTGCTCTGGTTCTTCTCTTATAATGTGACTGATGCAGAAATATGTTTAATGTTATTGTACATATATAACCTATATCAGATTACTTGCTGTCTTGGAGATGGGGGGATGTAGGGGACAGAGAAAAATTTGAAACTAGAAATCTAATAAAAACAAATGTTGAAAAGTATCTCTACATGTAACTGGGAAATAATAAAATACATTTATAATTTAAAAAAAAAAACCTTAGAAAGAAGGGGAGCTTTAAGTTTCTCTCTTAGGAGACTCCACATATGATCGTGTATTATATATTTCTTCTTGGAACAAAATATTAAATTGATATTATGTTGTGTTTTTTTCTGTCTGTCTCTGATCTTGTTTGTTTTGTAGGAGATATTAAATTCTCTGATCTAGTTCTTAACCATGTTCTTTTCTGATCTGGTTATATTTGTAGGAGGACAGGTATGGGAACAAATTGTAAGAGATATTATAAGATATAATTTCTCTGATCTGTTTATTGATTCTGTTTGTAGGAGACAGGTAGATATAAAAGCTGTATTTTAATATTCAACACCTTGAAATAGCCTTTTATGATTCCCCCAGTGGTTAATGCTCCATTTCCATCACTGTATATTTATTTTGTTCATATTCTGTTTTTATGTACCTAGCTTGCATTCTTAAATGTAACTGACCAGGATAAGATAGTCATTAAAGTGGATCACCTAAAGAAGGTTCACTGAAAATGGGAATCAGTTCAGGGCTGAACAAAGCTTCCCCCTCCAACGTAGAGAACGTATGCACTGCCTGAAAGATGTGGAATAGCCAAATGTATTTAGATGCCAGTATGATCTGAGATAAAGGGAAGTGTCCATGTAGGACTGAGCTAAGGGGAGCATATCCAGACAGCATAAATTGAGACTTACAAATTGAATGAAAAAATGAACGAACATTAGAACAATATTTCACCATGTTAATGTGGGGTTTGGAAAAAATCTAATAACATTTCCTGGAAAGTGATATTGGTTAGTGCAAAAGTAATCAAAATATACTTTTTTGCTCTGAAATTCAATTCAGAGGTCCTAAAAATCAGCCAGGATCACTCTACTTTGTAATCCTATGTTTATACCTATATAGAGATTTCAACATATGTCACAATGAGAGTAATTTTATTCTAAAGAACCCCCATAGTTGTCATGAATTAGAATTGATAAGTTATGTATGGAAATGGTCCAAGTATAATAGTGCATATAGTTTCATGTATAATTTATTCAGAATATTAATAGGGAAATTTGGCATATTTTATAACCTCAGGAGAATCTTCTTGTTTCTTTTGGAAAATTATAACATAGGAGGATGGAACAAATAAAATATAAAGTTAGCCTGGAATGTTTGCTTTTATGTTTTTAAAATGTTTGTTTTAGTATTGCTTCAAAGTAGATTTCTATATAAAATTAGAAACAAAATAATTGCTGAGAACCCTAAAGAATTCTGCAGTGGAAGCCCTTTATCACTAAAACCATTGATTTTATTCTTTTAAATTACCTAAGGAATCTCCCTAATATTCTCACAGTGATTAAAAGTTCATAATGTTAAAATTACATCAAGTCTAGGGTGTGATAAAGAATTCTGCTGCAACAATAAGATTTCAGATCCAATCTAACAATTGCAATTAAAAGTTATTACATTTTTAACACTCTAGCATTTGCCTTTCATGGTGCTCAGTAGAAAATTAAATATGGAACAATTCTCTATCTTGGTTTTATGAAGGCGGGGGGAATTCTCAATTTTAAGTGAAGGGGAAGCAGTATATTATGCTCTATTTTGAAATTATTCCCATATTCTAGAATCCTAAAAATCCAAAGGGAATTAAATTAATACCAACACGGCAAGAATGAAAGATGTCTAAACTTAATAATAGGATGATAAAAATCAGATCTTGAACTTCAGCATGTTAACAGTGAAGAGCCTTTACTTTCCTACCTAGTTAATATAAGTAAGATTACTGCATGGTTAATGACATGGGGCTTAGGATAACTCAGAAGTTTCTCCTGTGAGAAGCAAAACCAAAGATGACCAGATAAGAGAACAGACATATTGAGGAATCAAGGGACTATTAAAATTTAGATTGGCCAACTAGATATCAGAACAGACACACCAAAGAAGTAAGGGGAGATAAAATTCTATAGCAGGAAAGTAACTTAGGTGTGGCTACTACCTGGCCAGAGCTAGGAGACAGGGATAACCCCAGAGGTCAGAACCATCATTCCCCCAAAAAATTCCCCTGACTCTCAGGAACATGACAAGCAACCAAGTTTTCCCCACCCCCAAAAGGAACTCTCCACTTTTAGGTGGATATCCCGTCTACCCTCTATAAAAGCTTTTGCCTTCCTTCTGTTCAGGGAGGAGAATGTTTTCTGAGTCCTCCTTCCCAGGGGTGAAGTCTTTGACTTACCCCTCAGTCACTTTCTCTAGGGCCAAATAAAAGACCACTTTAATTCTAATCAGACTGTGTGCAAGAATGTAATTCTTTACAGAGGAATACCTAAGGACCGCCCCCCCCCCACACACATACACACACATACCTTTTTCCCCATGACAGTTATTTTGCCTGATTACTTATTTATGTAAGAAAATAAAGAAAAATACAATTCCTATCTATTCTGGAGGATTCTAACAAAGACCTCAAAAGAACCAAAGAAATTATAGGATAAAGAAAACTCAAGGCTGAAATTGCTTCTCTTTCCATTCATTCAGAGACAATTGAGTATAGTGCACTGAACCAGCAACAAGGAAGAATTAGTAAAGAAGGTCAAAGCATGGGTCTTGAATGAAAATAAGTTAAATCTTACAGGGGAGGTAAGACACAGATGGATGCAGAGAGAGAAAAACAAAAATAGAAACAATAAATATATATACACAACTATATTGAGATTTCTAGGTATCTTTACACAATAGATTTTTCTTCAAAAGTTTCCTATTGTTTGGTTCTATACTGTTGTTGTTCATCCTTCAATCTCAAAGAGGACTGCTGACAGCAGGTGTGTGTTGTCTTGACTTGCAAGTGAATTGAATTTAAGTGAGGCAGGGCTATATAAAGTCATCAGCCTCACTCTCTCTTCCAGATTCATCAGAGTCCAGTGGCAAGACATAGGTCAGGACATGGCCCAGGATGCAGTAAGAGACCTTGATCTTTTTGTTTTTGTTTTTGTCTTTTTTGGTTAGGCAATTGGAGTTAAGTGACTTGCTCAGGGTCACACAGCTAGTAAGTTCCCTAAGTGTCAAGGGTCTGAGGCCGTATTTGAACTCAGGTCCTCCTGACTCCAGGGCCCATGCTCTATCAACTGCCCCCTGACCTTGATCTTTTTAAACTAAGATCTTTCCTAGGTCTCAGTTTGTGTAAGGAAATGTCCATTTGCTGATTAAAGGCTAAGTAAGAATTGAGGCAAAAGATGACCTAGTTTGACTTGTCAAAAGAATCAATCTGAGGGGAAGACCCTTAGGGTTTCTGAACAGAACAGAAACAGTTGCTATTTACACTCACTCTGAGCCATCGAAACCGAACAAAGACCAAGTGAGAACTGGGATGGGACCTATTATTGGCCAATCTGTGAAAGCCAGAGTGATTTGGACTTTATCCAGGCCCAGTTTTCCAGAACTATGTTTTGAGAAATCATAAATTAAATTATTTTAGATACAATAGAGAAGTTCATTATTTTAATCTACATGAATTTATTAAACACTTACAATGTGTCAGCCACTGTGCTAAAAGTTGGGGGGATATGAAGAAAAGACAAAAAACAATTCCTACTCTTAAGAAATTTACAAGTCTAATGAAAAAGACAATGTTATGGGGTTAGGATTAAAGTTTAAACTGGCCAGCTAAATTGAAATACAGACACACTTTGAGAAGCAAAAGAGATAAACTCATTAGGTGTGACTGCTGCCTGGTCAGCACCAAGCGGACATAGATAACTCCAGAAATCAGACAACTGGCCCTTACTCAACTTCTCCTCCAATAAGGGCTCGGGTGATCACCCCATCTACCATATATAAAAGCTATGGCCTTTCTCCTGTTCAAGGACATAGGTATCTCAGAGAATGTCTCTGAACCATCTCCCTTCAAGAGAAGTCCTTGGACTTCTCTCTTGGTTCTTCTTCTCTAGCACCTAAAGAAAAGGTTATTTTTATTCTAATTGGATTTGTGTTTGAGAGTGGGTGTAATTCTTTAAAGAGGAATACCTAAGGACCCCCACCCCAACCAATTTCCCTGTGACAGACAACATTAGAAAATTCAGAGGAGATAACTTTAAAGGAGATGACACTAGCATGTCAAGGTTTCAAAGGAAACTAAGAGACCACCTTCCACATTTTACAAATGAGGAAACTGACCCCCAAAGAGATGAGGTGACTGTCTCAAGCTCACACAGGTAGTAACTGGCAAACTTGGTATTAAAATACAGTTCTAATTTCACATGCTATGCTCTTTCTACCATGCAGTAATTTGAAGGAGATCTGTAGTAAATTTTTATGAAACAAATTAACTCTTTTCCCTGCAATGTCTCTTTTTTATAATAAATTCATGTTTTCACAAATTTACAGAATTACCTGCATACCTAATTGCTTTCAAATGAAGGTTATGTGGAAAGTAGGAAATGTGAAGAATGATGAGGATTCTGTGAGTGAATGGAATGATTAGAGTCAGGTGGGGTTAATCAGCAAAGGCTTCATACAGATGAGTCTAGAGAATTTTGAAGGAGGGAAGGAATGTCATCTGGCAGAGAGGAGTAAGGAAGTAATATCTAATTCTGGGCTTTCTGCCTCAAGAGGGAGGTGAATAAAATAGAGGGGGTTCAGCAGAGAGCCATAGTAATGAAGAAGAGATTAGAAAATATCATCAAAGAAGAAAAGCCTAGGGAAGAGAACTAAGGCTGTAATTTAATAATGGCCCTCACATCTAAAACATGCATCTTTTAACATAGGGTGATGAACAGATCATTTTAGTCTATACTGAATGTCAAGTGAGAAAACAAGTATAAAATATCCATTCAACAAACATTTATTGAGGCCATGTGTAGAAAAGTGAACTTGGGGAGGAATCAAACATTCATGGGGGTTAGGTTCTAGGAATGGGCTGAGATATGTAACAAGCAACTGGCCAATGAGATCCCAGTCCTGATAAGCATGTTGCGTGGGCTAAGCATGATGAAATCTCCCACATATACTTTGAAACATGCACAAATGTCTGACAACTTCCTGAATACTTTTCACATGGTGAGGAAAGGCATTCTTTAATTAAGTATTGAACATTTATACAAAAGATTTCCATTAGCACAACTCTGGCTCTTTTTCTAGAAGTGAGTGGGACAATAACTGCTCCAAGCCCCTTGGTGGAGAGAGTAGTGCATGCAACAACTCCTGCTGCCAGCTCCCTATCTCTCCACCTGGGGCAAAACATGATTATCCCTGTTTCTTGGCCTCTTTGCATTTGAGTTTATGCTCCCCAGATACCAAAGTGGTATAGGGTAGAGTATACTAGCAATAAGGGGGATGTTTTATACTTCTTCTCTTGCTTTATCTTCTCACTAAATATCATTTTGTAACAATTAATTGATTAAAGGAAACTTAAGTGATCGCTTAATTAAGTGATACTAGGGAATTAATCAAAATTAATCACTGGGTCAGTCAATGATATTAGTGAGAAACTCACTGTAACTGGCAATTGTTATTGGGTAGAATATAGCAGAATGGAGGGTTACGCCCATAACATTAGAAAGAATAATCCCAACCCCTCAGGAATACCCCTAAACACTAAAGGGAAAATTAACCTTGTTCTGAGAAATCAACTTTCCAGTAAGAGTTGGAATTATAATGAGGACCCTCCCAGAGCTTAGAAAGTATAAAGGAAAGTGTGCCCTTGTGGGAGTCTGTGTATGCATGCTCAGCTGCATTTGCCAACAGTCCAATTGAGAGGTGATAAAGGTTTGTACTAGGGTGCTGGCAATGGGAATAGGTAGGGAAAATGATAGGGACTGGAGATAGAGATATAAAAGTTACCTGCATAGAGGAGCAGGAATATGCCAACAAATCTAAGGATTCAAAAGAAATGGACTATCTATAAAATACAAAATGTGCAGATTAAAAGAATACCAAATAGAGATCCCACAATCAGGGAAGAGATAAGATGGTGGAGGAAAGGCAGTGATTTGCCTGAGCTCTCCCCAACACCCCTCCAAATACCTCCAAATAATGCCATAAGATAATTCCTGGAGCAGCAGAACCCACAAAAGGATAGGGTGAAATAATTTTCCAGCCAAAGACAACTTAGAAGCTCGGTAGGAAAGGTCTGTTGGACAGGGGTGAAAGTAAAGTGAAGTGCAAGCCAAGCCAGTGTAGATCCAGCCACAGTCACAGACACATAGTCCTGGTTTGACCAGGCCTCGAGAGCTTCTGAATCAGCAGCAGCAACAACTACTTCTGAAACTCAGCCCACAGACAGTAAAGGGTTCAAACAATTGGCCAGAAGGAGATTATAGGGATCTCTTTGCTAGCACTGAGGCAGGACTCTGTTATTTTGCCCATACTTGAATCCAGGTAACAGTTTTGGGTGGTGGTTCCAGCAGGGAAGGAATACAAACACACAAGAGTTTGCAGCCACAGTGGAGAAGGACTCTGTTCATAGTTCCAGAGCAGAAAAGCAGCCCTGTGGTTGCTTTCAGACCAGAGTACAGACCAGGAGAGTAGGAAACATACCTCTCCTTAAATCATACCACCTTAAGAACCCCAAACTTACAAATACATAGAAGTATCTCTGTAAACAGCTGAATAAACCCTCTGAAACTTGGAACAGTGTGCCCTCCACCCTGGAAGTAGTGTCCCACTTTAACAAAGAGTTAAAAGTCAAGAAATGGGCTGGGAAAATGAGCAAACAGAAAAAAATACTGACCATAGAAAGTTTCTATGGTACCAAGGAAGATCAAAATACACCCTCAGAAGAAGATAACAAAGTTAAAATTTCTATATGCAAAGCTTCTGAGAAAAATATGATTTGGTCTCAGGCCATAGAAAGGCTTAAAAAGGACTTTGAAAATAAAGTAACAATAAAGCAAAATCAAAAGAATGAAAAAAATAGTAAGCCATGATCAAAAGAAGAGTTTAGACATCATCTTCCAATAAATTTTCAGGGAAAATTACCCTAATATTCTAGAAGAAGAAGGTAAAATAGAAATTGGAAGAATCCACCCATCATCTCCTGAAAGAGATTCTAAAATGAAAACTCCCAGGAACATTATAGCCAAATTCCAGAGCTCCCAGGTCAAGGAAAAAATATTGCAAGCAGCCAGAAAGAAACAATTCAAGTATCATGGAGCCACAGTCAGGCTAACACAAGATTTAGCAGCTTCTACATTAAAGTATTGGAGGACTTGGAATATGATATTCTGAAGGGCAAAGTAACTGGGACTGCAAACAAGAATCGCCTATCCAGTAAAACTGTGTAAAACTTCAGGAAGAAAATGGGAATTTAATGAAAGAGAGGACTTTCAGGCATTCTTGATGAAAAGACCTGACCTGAATAGAAAATTTGACTTTCAAATACAAGACTCTAGAGAAGCCCCAAAAAGTAAATAGGAAATAGAAATCATAAGGGATATTATAAGGTTAAACTGTTTACATTCCTACATGGGAAAATGATACTTGTAACTCATAAGAACTTTCTTATTATTAGGGAAGCTGGATGGGGTATATTTAGACAAAGGATACAGGCATGAGTTGAAAATGAAGGGATGATACCTTTTTTTTGGTTTTTTTTTTTTAGTGATGCAATTGGTGTTAAGTGACTTGCCCAGGGTCACACAGCTAGTAAATGTTAAATGTCTGAGGCCGGATTTGAACTCAGGTACTCCTGACTCTAGGGCCGGTGCTCTATCCACTGTACCACCTAGCTTCCCCAGGATGATATCTTTTAAAAAATAAAATTAAGGGGTGAGAGAGGGATATACATGGAGAAAGGGAAAGGGAGAGGTGGAATGGGGTAAAGTATCTCACATAAAAGGAGAAAGAAAAGGCTTATCCAGTGGAGGGGAAGATGGGGAAGGTGCTGGGGAGTGAGTGAACCTTACTCTCATCAGAATTGCCTCAAAGAGGGAATAACATACACACTCAACTGGGTATTTAATCTATCTTACTCTTCAGGAAAGTAGGTGGGGAAGGGGATAAGGGGGCAGAGGGGTTAGGTGATAGAATGGAAGGCAAATTGGGGGAGGAGGCAGTCAGAAGCAAAATACCTTTAAGGAGGGAAAGGGTGAAAGGAGATAGAGAATAGAATAAGTGACATGGGGAGGGAGTAGGATGGAAGGAAATTCAGTTAGCAATAGTAACTGTGAAATTATAAGCAGGATGCTCTCAGGGAAACCTAGAAAGACTTACATGAGCTGATGTAAAATGAGATGTTACTATATACAAAGTAACAGCCATATTGTAAGATGATCAACTGTGAATGACTTGGCTATTCTCAGCAATGCAATGATCCAGAACAACTCTGAAGGCCTTATGAAAAATGTGATCCATCTCCAGATAAAGAACTGTTTGTGTCTGAATTCAGATTGAAGCAGATTTTTTTAGTGTCTTTTTCTTTTGTTTTGTTTTTGGGGGGGTTTTTTTTAGTGAGGCAGTTGGAGTTAAGTGACTTGCCCAGGGTCACACAGCTAGTAAGTGTTAAGTGTCTGAGGCCGGATTTGAACTCAGATACTTCTGAATCCAGCGCCGGTGCTCTATCCACTGTGCCACACCTAGCTGCCCCTAGTGTCTTTTTCTTAATTTTTTTTGTCTGTTTTCTTTCACAACCTGACTAATGTGAAGATGTTTTGCATGACTGAAAATGTATAACTTATATTTAATTGCTTGCACTTTAATGGGGGGAGGGAGAAAGAGAATTTGTAACGCAAAGTTTTAAAAATGGACATTAAAATTGGTTTTGCATGTAATTGGGGGAAAATAAAATTATAAATAAATGGAAAAAAAGAAAAAAAATCCCACAATCTCAGAAAAAGAAATAAAAAACTAGTTGTAAAAGAACTATGACAAGGAAAACCAATCCTGGTCCACATGGAATTCTATCAAACTCTTAAAGAATAATTCATACCCATAATATGTAAATTATTCTTAAAAAATAAGAAAGTATGCTACCAAGTTCAACTTATGAGACAAATATAGTCCTAAAACCTAAACGAGATAAGGACAAAGCAAGGATAGAAACCACAGAATAGTATGATTAATGACTATCTACTCTAAAATATTAATTAAAATTCTAGCAAAAAGATATAATAATTTATCCAAAAAATAATTTATTATGATCATGTTGAATTTATACCAGTGGTTTATGATTAAACATTGAGAAAATAATGTGATTAATAATATTAAACAAAAACTTCCCAAACCATTGATTATATAAACAGATGCAGAAAAAGCTTTTGACTACAACACTGATTTATTCTGACAAAAACAAAACATTCAAAATGTTGATATAGGAGGATCTTTTTAATATCATATAAAGCACCTATCTAAAAGAAAAGGCTAGCATTATATGCAAAAGGAAAGCACTAGAAGATTTTCTAATAAATACAAGGATAAAGATGCTCCCTTTCCTCATTGTTATTTGCCAAAAGTCTAGAAATTCTAATTATAACAATAAGACAAGAAAAAGAAATTAAAGGCAGGAAGATAGACAAAGAAGAGATAAAACTACCCCCTATTTACTTAGAAAATAGAAAGGAAGGGAGGAAGGAAGAAAAGAATTGAGGGAGGGAGGGACATACAAGGAAAGCAACTTTGAAAGTTATATGTTGTATATTACATTTTTAAAAGAAAGCTATAAATAATAGGAAATTTAAGTTGTATATATTATTTTCTGTTATGCTATACACATGGAACTGACCATTTTATCTGATATTTGTTAAGTTCAGAACAAAAAATACAGCAGACTAATTTTCATTTCTTTAAAAATATTTCTTTCTCATTAAAGAATAGATCATTAATCTAGGATTGCTATAGCTGGGCTGAAGTAAACCTATGGTAAGTATGCCAAACACAGCACAAAGTTTTTAGAGACATTCAGACCAGTCACTGCTATCATCTCATCTCTTTATCCCTTCTGAGAACTTCTATCTTTGTTTCTTCCTTGAAAGGGGTATGCTCTACCCAAAGAGAAAAAGACTCACTGTGTTCCTGCCTATTCACTTTCCTTATCATCATACTTTTTCCTTACCCTCACCCCCAAACAAGAAGAATGGCCCATCTACCTGCTGCATAGATTCTACAGTTGCTATAGCAGTGCATCAGGGAGATGCCAGCAGTAAGAGCTCTCTAGCTGAAGGACTTTTCAGGAAAAATTTGAGAACAAGGCACAGATACATACATTATGCCTTAAATACTCCATTGATAAAATGTTACAAATGGGAATGTTCTTGATAGAAGCAACTGATTCCTGAACCTCCAACTCCAGCTTGAATCCTGAGCCATCCCCCACTTACACTTTGTCTCTCTTGGTTTTCAGCTAAGCTCCATTTCAGACATTTCTATTGTCTTTGGACCCACACAGCTCTCTCATTAATACTCTGGCTTCTGACCACACCTTTTCCCAACATTTCTGCAACCTGACCTTTCCAAGAATTATATTACTAGCAACCAACCTTGGCTTGTTCATACCATAATTGTCCCCACTCTCATGCTGTGGCCCATGTCAGAGTATTACAGCTAAAACCTTTCTCCACCTCTCTCCTATTATAAAAAAGCCATACACACACACACACACACACACACACACACACACACACACACACACAATCATCTCTACACCATCCTTGAGTGAGTTTGGTGGGGAAATGTTATAAGACCTAGGAAACATTGAATACCAGCAGTGCAATATTTGAGACAGTGAGGTAGCTCATTGGATACTATCCTGGGCCTGAGTCAAGAAAACTTGAGTTCAAGTGCTAGTGGTATGACCCTGGGCAAGTCACTTAACCTCTGTTTTCTTATTCCACTGGAAAAGGAAATGGCAAACTGTTCCAGTTTTCATAGGGGGACAGCTAGGTGGCACAGTGGATAAAGTACTGGCCCTGGATTCAGGAGGACTTGAATTCAAATCTGGCCTCAGACACTTGACACTTACTAGCTGTGTGATGACCCTGGGCAAGTCACTTACCCTTCATTGCCCTGAAAAAACAAACAAAACAAAACAAAACAAACAAATAAAAACAAACACCAAGAAAACTTCATAATATCAGAATACTGGCATGATATGTTCCACAGGGTCACAAAGAGACACAACTCATCAACAACAACAGTGTGAAATTTGCCATCCTTTGTCTATATCACATTCAATATCTATCAATACTAATAAGCAAAAAAATCATACTACTCACCAAGGTCTAGGTGAATGCCTGGTACAAATGAATTGAGAAAGAACATGAAGATAACAAATCCCAGCACAGTCAAGCATTTGATGAGGAGAATTTTGTCTGCTATCCTATGCTGTGGAAAGGAAAAACATAAGCGTGTTACCCAGTATATTCTTCTGAATTCAGCAATGTGTTCATTTTTTAAAATTATATATTTTTATTGATACTTTTCATTTCAAAATATATCCCTCCTTATTAAGCTATCAATTGATCCATCCCTTTTAATGAAGATATACAGAGTAAGTGGGAAGGGATGGGGAAGGAAGCAGCTCAACAAAATCAGCCGACACAGGGATTGTGTCTGGTGATACCATTTTGTATTCCTCCACACTGATACTCCCCTAACACTGCATTGAAATGAAAAAATATGCATTTTGTCCACCATTCTCTAGGGCTAGGTTTATTAATTATAATTTCACAGAATTCAGATTCTTCTTTGTTGTTGTTTTTTGTATTGATATTGTTATAGCTGTAACCCAAGTTCCAAAATCCAAAGGTATGGGACTCTCATTTTTCACTGGAAATTAACGCCTCATAGTTTGTGAAGGGTGAAAAAGAATTGGTGAGAACAGGAGAGAGAACTCCAAGTTCTTCAGTTCTCTGGACCCGCTTCAAATATCATCAGGTGCCATGGAGTTTCTTCAGGCTCTGTAGTGTGTCTGGAACTTTTGAAGGCTTCTAACTTCAAGAAGGAAGATGGAAGAGACCAACCCCACCTCAGGTTACTGAAGGAAAAGAATCGGGGAAGAAACTGACATAAGAGGAGGTGACAGTCTCCATCATGTCCTTATCCCCATTGGCTACACTAGAGATTTCAAGAGACTTCACCCGGGGGGAGATCTAGAACTATGCTGCTTGAGCTGAGTTACCTTGTTCCTAATTGGAGAGCTCCTTCATTCTTCAGTGTGAGTGTGAGTGTGAGTGTGAGTGTGAGTGTGTGTGTGTGTGTGTGTGTGTGTGTGTGTGTGTGTGTGTGTGTGTATTCTTCTATGTATCCTTTCTCTGATTTCTGTTTGCTGTGGACTTGGATAAATGGTTTCTCTGCTACCTGCCGTATCGTGCTCATTGTGGAACTAATATTTGGTGGAAAGGAGTTAAGCTTTGGATCTAGAGCTTTGAATCCTCCTTTCTTCAGTAATAGTGATCAGAAGATACCTTGAACCTGAAAACTATATTTCCCCCTAGAATAACAATATTTAAGGAAGCAGATATACATAATTTTAGCCCAGTACCCCCTTTCTCTGAGGAGAGTAGAGTGACCAAGCTTCTGGCCCCAAATACCTACATTCCCTCCTGGCAGGAATTAAAGTCTCCCTTCAGGTAGGAAGAAGGGAGAAGAGGCTAGAAATGTATATTCCGTCTCCCTTTGAGCCATACAGTGATACCTCCATGCTATATGTGGGTGACAGCCTTCTCTATATACTCATTACATACACTTTATATATATATATATGTGTGTGTGTGTGTGTGTGTGTGTGTGTGTGTGTGTGTAGTTTTCCTGTTTCTGCTTTCTTTGTGTTGTCTCAATATGTATGTCTTCTCATAATGCTTCTAGAATTCTTCATATTTATCATTTCTTATGACCATCATTAGGAAAAAGTATCTATCTATTTTGGCATTCCTAGTAAATGGGGGACTTGCTTCATTTCCTATTCTCCAATTCTCAGCTCTCACCAAAAGTGTTGCTTTGAAAAATTTGAACCTCCTTGGCACCTACACCTATCTGTAGGTTCTCTGGGTCAAAAAGAATGGACATTTTAGTCACTTTTTAAGCTTAATTCCAAACAAGACATTTGTTCTTAGATTCTACCTGATCTGAATCAGTACCATAACTTACTTTCCTCTAATAAAAAGGTCAGGATTGGGTGGGGGAAAGGAAAAAAATCATAATTGGAAAGAAAAGTGGATGAAAATTTGTTAAAAGAAAAAAATTACAAATTAAGTATAATTTTAAAAACATTGAGAAGGCAAACAGTGATTTAGAAATATAGGAAGTTTTCCTAAAGTGTCTGAAAAGATATGAAAGAGGTACTTCTTTCACTATCTAGTACAGAAGGTTTTTCAAGTTCAATCTGTCCTTGTCCCCCAACATAAGAGTATCTGAAGCATGCTCTGGTTTCCTTGCATTATCAAAGCTATCCTTTAATAGACAAGTACCATTAGACTGACTGGGGAATTTAAAGATTTTTTCACAAATGCCTGGGTGGTTGTGTATATATATATATATATATGTATATATGTATGTATGTATGTGTGTATGTATATGTATATGTGTGTATGTATGTGTATGTGTGTGTATATATATATATATATATATATTCAGAAGTTCAATATTCTTCCTACATTACAGAATACAATACCATGACTTCAGAGTTACCAAGAGAAGTAAGCCTTCCTATTTCCCTTGTTGCTGGAGGAGGGTGAGAATCTTACTGCTGAGTAAAACAACATAAGCTATTTGCCTACCAGTTGTTAGAGACATTTGTTGTCTGTCAGTTTTCAAAGACCACAGGCTGCTGGGGCAAGGAAAGAGATTAGAATGGGGCATTTCCACTGAACAAAGAGGAGTCTGGGGAAGGCAGAGAAGCCAGAAGGTTTCTGGCATATCCACCTGCTAAATTTTCACCCATATACTGTTTAATTCGTGACAGTGGTATCTCCACAGTGATAACACCAAAGAACAACACTCTTTGTCTTCTATTAAATAAAGTCACCTCAGAAATGAAACACAGTTTTTCTTCCCCTCTGGCCAGACAGAGCTTTGAGATTGCTATTTACCTCCTGCCAGTATAAATACAAATATTTACAAAAAAGCTACATCTATCCAGTGCATACATGAAAGAAGCAAAGAACACACGCACAAACATATAATTCTCTAGCCTGTGACTTGAGCCTGAAGCTGCAACACTCCAAAAGAAGGACTTGAAAACTTGAAGCAGAGAGTGATGTCCTATCTGTGCCTCTGTTACCCTGGACCTACTAGAAATGCACATATAGGGGAAGAAGTAAGAGAAATCGACCTATTAATGAGTAGATGAGACAGCAGCCTTCATTGTGTGATACCACAGACAGCAAGAAAGCACCCAGGCCAATGAAAATGTCACCATCTGCTGCCCTGAAGTTTAAAATGCTTTTACCTGGGGACAGAGCTTTTTAATGCGGAATTTAAGGTAATATTTAAACTACATATGTGGATAGTTGAGAAAAAGATGTTAAATTCACACTAAGCTATAAAGTATTAAATTTAAGAAGCTGAGAACTTGGTTCAAATCCTGGCTCAGTCACTTATTACATGTACTACCTACTCAGGTCACCTAATCTCCATAGTTCTCAGTTTTCTTTTACGTAAAATGAGTGTGTTGGACTAGATGAACTGATGCTCTTTAAATATATGATACTATGCCATGAGATCAGTTTGAGAATTTTGATAGGGGACATAAAGCATGAAAGGACAGAGTGGGAGAAAGAAAAATAAGGAAAAACAGATGAGGACAATCAAAGAGAAACTTTTCCTACTTCATGAATTTAACTAGAACCCAACATGTCCTCAAGAATTTTTAAACTATCAGGTATGATACATAATATATGTTACGTAAAAATGGAATATAACCCACTCCCTTAAAATATATAACAAATTTCTGAGTGAAAAGACCAAAATTGTCAGATATTTAGTTTCTCTTTATCAGGTCACATTAGAATATTATTTCACAAAGGCTCTTTTCTTCCTATCCACATCCCAAAATTGCATTGAATAATGGATACAATTATTGGCTTCCTCTTTCACAATGTTTTAAAAATGAGTTTCTATTCTAAATCAATATTGCCCTTGGCTGCCAGGTCCCTCTACTTGGCATAAACATCAACTATCCATTGTCTAAGAAAGTTTCTAGGCTCTTTAGGCCTTTTCTTGTGACTGGTTTACATTGATTAAACTTTTTCATTTTATTTATTTAGAAAAATTATTTATATACCCAAAGTTCTTCATTATAAAGAAATTTGATCTAAATGTTCATCTTACTGGCTTGGACTCCGGTGTGCTTGTTATATGCCACGTATCAAAATTTATACTGATCTGCCATCCAACATGGAAGACACAAATACTTATCCTTGCCCTCCCCCACCCCAAAAGCAGCATAGTGCTAGACATTTTATTACACTCCTTGGATATATTAAAAATGAATATCCATTTGGATATGCTTGAAGCATTCTTTAAAAATAAGATATAATCTCGTTATTATTTACCTTTTTTTGTAGCTCCTGGATATTTGTCTCCCAGTTTTTATCTTCTTGGGAAATTTGTCTGAAAGAGAAAGTAACACTTATTATGTCTTCTGGTGAGTCAAGTAAAATCTACCTCAATCAACAGAATTTTTAGGACCCTTCCTATAGAATTGGCTAACTCCTAGTCAGTCACCTTTTAAATCTTATCTCCTAACTAGTTAACTTCACTTTTTCTTCCTTTGAAATTTAATTTCATGTCATTTTCAGGCAGAAACATTTGATGTGCAATTCTACTAGTCATTCATTCTCAACATTATTTAACTTTCATTTTATAATGGAATTTTCAAATCTCAGCTAGATTATCACTAAAGTAAAACTCTCATCTTAATGCTCAAGGAACTTTGCTGTTAGCAATAATGGATTTTTGTATTAATGCATCCTGCCTCAAGTGTCTTCAATGGTAGAATCAAAGTGATATCTATGTGCAGGAATAAAAAGTAACTAAGAGAGAGATTTCTTGGTTTTTTCCTTTTGAGGTGGAGAGTTAATCAATGCTATCAAGTCCAAAGCATATTGAAAATGGGCTTTGCCTTGGATAATGAAAAAACTCATTATCCACTGGCTTCTGTCATTAACAAGTATAAGGTCTACCAAAATGCTCTGAACAGAGGAGGTGCCTGATAAGTATTTGTTGAGTTGAATTGAAGACATGAAACATACTAGTTGTGCAATTCTGGGCAAGTCATTTAGCCTCTGTTTGCTTCAGTTTCCTCATCTGTGAAATCCTTACAGGGCTGCTGTGAGGATTAAATGAGATAATATTTGCAATGTGCTTAGTGCAGAGTGCTTACCACATATTAAGCACTATATAAATGTTAGCTATTATAATTAACTGAAATTGACCTCAGTGGTCAAATCTAATCCATATCTGGAAAAAAAAATTATCCCTGCAACATGGCTGCTCATCGGGTCATCAACTCCAACACTTCCAAAAAGCCAGAATACAAAGCTTCCAAAAATAGGCCATTATATTTTTAGGTAGCCCTAATTACTATCTTGGGGCAAGAAGTTTTTCTTTATATAAAGACTAAATTTGTTTATTTCTGAGCAAGTATCAGAAATTTTTCTAGTTCTGTGTTCTACTGTTAAAAGGAATAAATATAATGCCTGTTCCATACGATAGTCCATGAAATATTTAAAGATAGATATCAGGTCACATCTTAATCTTTCCTATTTTAGGTCTTCCTGACTCCAGACCCAGCACCCTATCCATTGTGCTACCTAGCTGCTCTGAATATCGGTGACATCTAAATATCCTCAATTCCTGCAACCAATTTTCGAATGGCTTATAGTTCTGCACTACCCTTGTTTTCCTCCTCTGGATTGTTTCCAATGTAACAACATGATTCCTAAAAATGTACACATAGAATTAAACACAATAGAACTAGAACTAGAACCTAGACCTAAACACAATACTCTAGATATAGCCTAAGCAGGGCAGAGTACAGAGGGACTATTATCTCCCTTTGTTTCACTGGAAGCAGTCCTGGATCACACGGACTTTCTTAATTGCCATATCAAACAGTTGACTTATAGTTGCCATGAAGTCCACTAATACCCTTGATCTTTTTCAAATGAACCACTTTTAGGTCATACCATCCCATACCATACTTGTGGATTTAGGGTTGTAGTTTTTTTTTTAACCTAAGCATAAAATGTTTATACTTATTCCTATTACATTTCATTTTATGCAGTCTGGCTCATTGTTTTAGCCTGATGATATCAAATTCAGAAACAGAAGCCACTAATCCATACTTGAGGATACCTATGGACTTTATAGGATGTAGCCTGAAAAAAATATTATCTATGTTTTATTGTACTTCTATTTATTTAGTTAATACATTTCCCAATTACATTTTTTTTTTTAGTGAGGCAATTGGGGTTAAGTGACTTGCCCAGGGTCACATAGCTAGTAAGTGTCAATCATCTGAGGCCAGATTTGAACTCAGGTACTCCTGACTCCAGGGCCCGTGCTCTATCCACTTCGCCACCTAGCAGCCCTCCCAATTACATTTTAATCTGATTTGGACAGTATCACTGACAGCATGTTTAACACCTCTGTTCTAACATGTCAAGCTCTTTTAAAATCCTAACTCTTTTATATTGTGGGTTAGTGATCTCACTCAGCTTTATGTTTTCTGTTTGTTTGGTTTTTGGTAACGCAATAGGAGTTAAGCGACTTGCCCAAAGTCACACAGCTATTAAGTGTTAAGTGTCTGAGCCTACATCTGAACTCAGGTCCTCCTGAATCCAGGGCTGGTGCTCTATCCACTGCACCACCTAGCTGCCCCAGCTTTATGTCTTCTGTAATTTTGATAAGCATACAATCTATGAATTTTTCCTAATCACTGATGAAAATTAAGTAGCAGAGGACTAAGCAAAAATCTCTGAAATGCTTCCCTGACAATTTTTTAACAGGTTGGTCTCAAACCATCAGTTACTATTTTTCAAATCAGGACATTATTATTATCCCTAATATGTCATGGTTTAGCCCACACCTGTCCATCTTTTCCATAAAAATAGCATGAGTTACCAGGTCAAATAAAATCTAGGTAAGCTATATCCTCAGCATTCCCTGGTTTATCAGCTGAATAACCTATTAAAAGAAATAGGAAATAATATTAGAAATTATGCTGACTCTTTGATTTTTGCTTCTTTTGCTAGATGTTCACTCATCATTCTATGTTCCAACATTTTTCCAGGAACTGAAGGTAAGTTCACTGATCTATAGTTAGCATAATCCATTCTCTTTTATTTGGAAAAACAGAATATTACTCCTCCAATCTTGCAGGACCCTCTCCTATTTGCTATAATTTTTAAAAGACCACTAACAGTTGTTTAGCATTCATGTCAACCAATTCTTTCAGTACCTGAGGACATAATCTGACCAGCTGCTGAGCTCATTAAAATAACTAGGTTCTCTCTTAATATCCCCTTACCCTGTTATCTGTTTTTGTTCTGTTTTCCAATCCAAAGATCATTGTTCTTGGCAGAGAAAATCGGCACAGTATAAGAACTGAGAAACTCTGCCTTTGGTTATCGTTGTCTCATCCACCCAGGACAGGGTCTTGCTCCCTTGAGAGATTCCCTATTCCTCAATATAAGTAAAAAAAAAAACTTTTTTAATGTTTTCTTTGGCTTTCCTCATGAGTACCAGCTCATTCTGAGCTTTTGTGACTCCAGATACTATTTAAACAGGATCATTACATATTTTTGTATTCATCTTCTTTTCCCTGACTTTGTATCTATCTTCCATATGTATCTTTTAAAGTTTAAGTTGGTTCATGAATTTCCTATTCATCCAAATTCATCACTTTGGATTTTTCTTCCTTGGTTTCCTTTTATGCAAAATGAGGAACCAGACTAAATGATCTCTAAGCTCCTTTCCAGCTCCAAAAATTTATGATTTTACATTCCATATAGGAAGAGATCATGAGAATTCACCGGTTCATTAAGACTTTTTTTTTACATGGGTGGTTATTTTTAGCCTATTTGCAAAGCAGAGGTAAACTGCATGTTCATTATAAAAAACTATGTGAGACAAAGCTAAAGTATAGACATTTAAGATAGAATTTCCTCCATTTTATATCTGAAAGGATTTGGAGGTTGTTTTGTATCCCAATTTTGAAAGACTTAGGCTATCAACATCTGGCTATAATAGATGAAGTTTACTGTCCTGCCTGTAACTCAAGCTATATACTCTAAGTAAAATTAGAATGGTCTTTCCTGACCTTACTATAAAAAGAAATGGTGTCCTGTCCTTAGATCTACTTTAAGATTTGTAACATTTTACCTGCAAGACTACTTTATAGTTATCATAAATTTCAGTATGTAAGATTCATGCTTTTATCTCCCAAACTTGAAGCCTAGAAGATGGTTAAACCGAGGGACTCCTTCAGTAAGTCTTTTGCAATTTCCACCTTTCATATTTTGTGCCTGAGATCAGCATTATACTTTTATTTCCAATTTGGTTGTCTTGGTTACAGGCTATCCTAGAAGGTATGCTTTCTACTATTTCTGCATGTAAAATAATTCTTTGTTGCTCTGGGGCCAACACACACACACACACACACACACACACACACACATACACAAATCCATCTGCGTTGTCCTAGATGAATTTTCTATTTCACCCTACATCCAAGGTCCCAGATTAAGTTCATATCCTTTAGAATGCTTCTTCCATCTGTTATTTCCAAAACCAAGACAAGTGGGAGTTATTCCAGTCAACAGAACTATTTAGAATTAACTGTTACTTCCCAACTTGGATTCAATATGCTAGTACCAGGAGAATTTAGCATAGTATATGCATTCTTTTGACCTGCCTTTTAAAAAAAATTAAACTACTAGAGCTTAAAAATTTAAACGGCATCTGTAATACGGTTAAGTCAGCGAATCCTGATCCCAGTTTTACAGCAACATTCTTATTTCTCTCAAAGAATTCTCGGGGAAAAAATAAATAAATCTTCCACACTTCATTGAAGACCTATTCTAATAATCACGGTGATATAGCTCTATTTTTGGGTTCTTGAAGGCTGTGACAACATAGTAGACCCTTTGTGACAACATAGTAGACCCTTTGTCAGTTCCTACCAAGCTGGAAAAGTACAGGCCTGGTAAGAGGCTATATATCTGTTATCCATAGTTCAGGCTAGCTAACTTCATGATTTGATAGCTTTCTTTGGCTACTAAAGCATGTCTCAGTGAATGGAGTAGTAAAAGGATTTCACATTAATGAAATCTTTGGACATACTAATATAAGATTTAAAAAAAATAAACCATGGGGGGCAGCTAGGTGGTGCAGTGGATAGAGCACTGGCCCTGGATTCAGGAGGACTTGAGTTCAAATCTAGCCTCAGACCCTTGACACTTACTAGCTGTGTGACCCTGAGCAAGTCACTTAACCCCAATTGCCTCACCAAAAATAAATAAATAAATAAACAAACCACGGAATGCCAAACATTTGCTGAAGGAGACAGAGATAAAGAGGAAAGGTAAAGGAAAAAAATAAGACATAAAAACAAATAGCTACAATATAAATATGGCACAGAATTGTGTCTGGGGACTTAATGAGTTCATCTGCTCTACCTCTGCTATGATATATCTCTGAAAAGGTTTAGGAGAAACAATATCTGAAGGGGACTTCCCAGGAGCCAGCACAAGATACACAAATATCTCTGGACATTTTCAAGGTGAAAATAAGACACAGCATGGCAACAATGGGGATGGTCTTTCTCCTTCCATCCCTTAGCTAATGCCCTGACCAAGAAATTGAAGACTCCTCTGGCAAGAGAAGTCAGCAGGCCTGAGCAATGCAAATGTACTTCTGGTAAGGGCAGCAGAAGTAGCTGGCTCCTGGACAGTCAACCTCATGTGTGCATACAGGGCAAGCAGGGCAGCGGGGGAGTCTTTTTTAGTCACTGGAGTCAAGAAGAATCCCAGCCTTATACAGATACAGACCATACTAAGTAACTGAGTCCTTCCCCTCCCAGAGACTAGTGGGAGTCTACAAGTTTTGAACATACATGTCCCAAGGAATCTCAGGGTCACCTACTACTTGGAGAAGGTGACTGGAGACATAAAAATTACCTGGAGGTATTGGTGTGCCTGAATAATTTTATTGTCTTTCCAAAGACTGTGTAAGAGCATGAAGGGCTTATTAAAGTGATAGATCAGCTGGAAGATGCTAATCTTAAGCTGTCAGTTTGCAAATGTCATGATGATGATGATGAAGATTTTATGCAACTCTTTAAACTCTTTGCAAAGCACTTTATATATTTCAACCCATGTGTTTAGCAGTCTCCATCACATAGTGCCTCAATAGGGAGGCAGTGCACAATTTGGCTACAGCACAGCCTGTGTGGAAGGAAGTAGAGTAAGAAATAAAGTAGCCTCCCCTACTCATTAAATGAAGATGCCTCAAGAAGCTTAAAAAAGGGGGGGAAATCTTGTCACCTTGGCAATTAAGACCAGCAATAAGGACCCAAAGTTCCTTTGCCCAATGGTGTAATGGTAGGAAATTTGAATATCGACTAGCAATTTCTCCTGCATGACCTCCAGTCCCTAGCCCTGAGCCACACCTCAAGTTTGAGATCTTCTGGCTCCTGTCCCCAACTCCTAATCTTTCTCCACTCAGACAAAAAAACCATATAAAAACCTCCCCCACTCTTTACCCATGTTGAACACTTTCAGTCACTATCTAGGACACCAGCAGATTGGGATCCATTCTGTGTCTATTCTCTCTAATTCCTCTTATATTGTGTGAATATCCTTCCTCCTCACAACTGTGACTCAGACCTTGCTTCCTGAACTTTCTATCTATCTAATCCAGCCTTTTGCTTAGTTTTGGCCTTGTCTGGAGGTGCTGCACCTTCCAGCCATACTAACTCCTGTCTAAGAAGTATAAATCAGCTCCCAGGGTTGCAACTAGAGATTGAGTAGTTTCAGATATTTCCCAATTTTTTTAACTTAAGGAATCTAAAGGGCAAAGGCTAACTTGGGAAATGAACCTTACTAATAGGGCATCCATCCTCCCAACACCAAAACTGTGACACATAATTGGAATATTGTCACCTTTCCCCTAACTAGACTTGGGTATTCCAAACCTCCACGAGTCTATAAAAACAGGCAGGAAAGATAGAATGGGGCCAGGTTGTGAGGGTCTTTAAATGATAAACAGAGGAATTTATATTTGATTCTAGAGGTAATTGGGAACCATTAGAGACCATTTAGAGGGATGAGGTAACATGGTCAGAACTCAACTTAAGGAAAATCCTTTAGGCAGCAGTATACAGGATAGATTTGAAAGGAGAAAAAATAGTAACAAAGATAACAGTTAGGAGACTATTGCAACAGTTCAGGTTAGAAATGAAGAGAACTTAAATTACTCATTACTGTCTGTGTGAGCACAGAGAAGAACAGATGTGAGAGACTTTGTGGTAATAGAATCTACAGGTCTCGGCAACTCATTAGGTATGTGAGGTGAGGGATGGTGAAAAGTCAAGGATGATTTTGAGGTCTGAGGTTCAAACATAGTTGACTGAAAAGATGGTAGTGTCCCAGACACAAATAAGGAAATTTAAAAAGGAATATTTTGAATGAAGTACAAAGGGCAATGCTTTGTATTTCATTCAAAACCTATTCAAAAACTCAATTGAAACTCATTTAAAACTTTCTCTTTCCCTCCCCCTCTCCCTCCCTCCCTCTCTCTCCCTCCCTCCCTCCCTCCCCCCCCCCCTCTCTCTCTCTCTCTCACACACACACACACACACACACACACACACACACACACACACACACACACCCTCCTATGTATGTAATGCTTCTGGGGTGATTTGCATACATGGACCCTTGGAATGACCTAGAGCATGTAGATAGCTCAAAGGAATTTCTTACCACAACCCAAAGGGCAGACTAAGTTCAGGTAGCAAAAAATCCTGAGGCAGAAATAAAGGAGTTCAAAAGACAGGCTTAAACTAAGCCTGGGGGCTGCTCCTGGCTTTTGCTGGTTGGCTAGGTACAGCTGTGTGTCTTATAAACCAAACAGCTGAAATGCCATCTGGAACAATGACTAAAAAAGCAAAGACTTTGTATTTTAGTTGCAACTCAGCAGCTGGACCAAAAGGACCAAAAGATGGCAGCAGAGAGCAACAGAGAACTTGGAGAGAGCAGCCCAGTCTAACAGTACTGGCAAATTGCAAGGCTGTTAGGGGTAGGGATAGTACCCAGAGAAAATAGCCCACCAAGTCAATTTTCTGAGGTTGCAGCATAGGAACCAAACACTTAATGACCTCCCTAGAGCAGCAAATTAGTAATTGTGTGAGGGTGCAGCAACATTAAAGAATACTGGCACCCAGGAATGAGTCAACCTAGCTATATGTGATTTCTACATGCGTGCCCTCTCCAACATTTGTATGTGACCTCTTCCAAATAAGTTCCCCCCATGTATTCTCTCTTGCCTGTGGTAGGAGTATCTATGACAGAACATATCAAGATACACTGTATTGGGGTGGGGATGCTTTTTGCTATTTATTTTGTTGTGCTATGTACATAAATGTCTTTTGCTTGAAATAAATGTGTTCTCTGATTGGTGTAATAAAAAAAAAGGCGGATGGAACTTGTGAACCATGGCTTGAAGTGTGCCCTAACCCTGAGGTAGCTTTCTAGGGTCTATCTATAATTATGGAGGACTTAGGCTATGTGTACATAGTAGAGAAGCAAAGTGTTATGTGGTAGAAGTTAGATGTTCTCTAAACCCTAGCTTCTTCTTTTTTTTTTTTTTAGAATAGAATTTTATTTTCCAAAATATATGTAAAAACAAATTTTAACATCAATTAAAAAAAATGTTCCAACTTCTCTTCCTCTATTCCCACCCCCACCCACTAGAACTCAAGCATTTCAAAATAAATTATACATGAGTAGTCATGGAAAACATTCCCACATTAGCTAGGTTGTGAGGAAAAAACAGTCAAAAAACTCCCAAAACTTCAGACTGAGGAATTGTCAAAGAGAAAAAAACATTTTTTTAAAAAATGTGTTTCCAGGGGCAGCTAGGTGGCGCAGCGGACAGAGCACCGGCCCTGGAACCAGGAGCACCCGAGCCCAAATCCAGCCCCACACACCCAACACCCACCAGCCACTTGACCTCAGGCAAGCCACCCAACCCCAATTGCCTCACCAAAAAAGAAAAAAAATGTGTTTCCAACTATTTCAGATACTATCACTTCTTTCTCTGTAGATGGGTTGCCATTTTCATAGTCCTTCAGGGTTATATTGGACCATTGCCTTGCTGAAAATAACCACATGCTTCCCAGCAGATCATTTTACACTATTGCTGTTATTTTGTATACAGTGCATTTCACTCTGCTTCAGTTCATGTAGGTCTTTCCAGGTTGTTCTAATAGTATCCTGTTCATCATACCCTAAATAATGTACCTTAAACTTGACAAAGAATTTTCTTCGTATTAGCCCAGCAAAGTCATCATAACTATTTCCCTCCATCCTATTCCCTTCCCATGATATTTACTCTATTTTCCATCTTCTTTTAAACTATTCCTCCTCAAAAGTATTTTACTTCTGACTGTCCCCTCCCCTACTCTGCACTCCCTTTTTTTCCACCCTTCCTTCCTTATCCTCTTCCCCTCATACTTTCCTGTAAGGTTAAATAGATTACTCCTCCCAACTGGGTGTGAATGTTATTCCCTCCATGAGCCAACTCTGATGAGTTTAAGGTCTTTGAGCTAATTCTATGTTCCAAATTTTCTTCCTCCCTCTCTCCTCAACCCTCTCTGGGCAGCTAGATGGCGCAGTGGTTAAAGCGCTGGCCCTGGATTCAGGAGTACCCGAGTTCAAATCCAGCCTCAGACACTTAACACTTACTAGCTGTGTGACCCTGGGCAAGTCACTTAACCCCCATTGCCCCGCAAAAAAAAAAAAAAAAAAAAAAAAAAAAAAGGTTAAACCCTAGCTTCTTAAACTGTGGTTTGAGACCCCATATGGGGTCATATAACTGAATGTGGGGGTTGTGAAAAATTTGGCAACAGTAAAAGGTTACATATACCTATTTTATATACCAATACACCCTGGGTCATGGAAAAAGTTCTTGGGCAAAAAGGGGTCATGAGTAGAAAAAGTTTAAGAAGCCCTGCTCTAAACCTTCTAACTCAAATTCTAAGTTTTGGTGTTGGGATTCTTTACATTAGACAGTGATATCAAGAGGGCTTTGTTTTGTTTTTGCTCTTTACAGTATCTCGACATTCATTATAGAGATCGAGGTCACATCTCAAAAGAAATCCTGATGGCCACCTAATGGTGTAATTCCAATGGGGCTCAAGTAGCTTTAATATCCGGAGAAGAAACAATCACAAAGGTTCCAAGTCTTGTGACCATGATTGGCCTACTTTACCTTTGGAATGTTTTGAGCTTCTTCTTGAGCAAAAACTCCAGAGTTAAAACCTTCTGCATGAGGAGGCATTTCACTGCTGTCTCTTCCCGACTAGCAGGATTAATGCGTTGTGCGGTTAACTTCCACACATGGATTTCATGTTTCAATTCTAAAAAGAGATGGAAGCACAGTAATATTGAGTCACATGTTAAAAACTGACATGGGCCTTAGGATAAATCAGAAGAATTTTCTCCTGTGAGAAGCAAAATGAAAGATGACCAAATAACAGGATAGATATATGGAAGAATCAAGGGACTATTAAAGTTTAGATTGACCACTAGATATCAGGACAGACACACCTAAGAAGTAAGGGGAGATAAAATTCTATAGCAGCAAAGTCAATTAGGGGTGGCTACCACCTGACCAGAGCTAGGAGACAGAGATAACCCCAAAGGTGAGGACAATTATTATTTTTTAAAATCACAATCAACTCTCAGGAATATGACAAGCATCCAGTCTTTTGCTACCCCACCCCAAAAAGGAACTTTCCATTTTCAAATGGACACTCCATCTATGTTCTATAAAAGCTTTTGCCTTCCTTCTGTTCTGGGAGGAGAATGTTTCTAAGCTCTCCTCCCTTTTAGGAGAAGCACCAAATTAAAAAACATTTTAATTCTAATTGAACTGAATGCAAGAGTGTAATTCTTTATTGAGGAATACTTAAGGATCCCTACCTTTTCCCCTGTGAAAAAACAGATCACCTGGCAGGGTGAAGTCTGCAAAATACAAACACTTAAACAGCATATTGACCTAAAAAGCCACCTGGCTAATAACAGACCAAACAAACCACATGAAATATAAAATAAATTAAAGAAAACAAAGTGAAAATCAGCTCTTCCTGAAAGTCCACATTTCTCATTTTACTGTTTTCCCTACAGCAAACAATAAGTTTTTTTTAATAACCTTAATGAAGTAATGCAATTGAAAATATACAGCTAAGGGTGAAATTGCACTTTGATAGACTCAATAAACAGTAGTCTTGGAGTTTTGTTTTGCTTGTTTTCTTTTTCTCCTCGTAGTGAACACTTTGCCGAATCATACTCATAAAAGCCTGCTTTTAACCAGGGTCTTTAATTTTCTTGTTTGAGACATTCCATGGGATCTTACCCTTGAGGAGTTCCAGAAGTGGAACTGATGGCTTATTAGGGGCAAGGCATCTCATTGAGGTTCCTCAGTGACAACCTTTTAATATGACTTTTGGTAGCAGGCAGGTTATAAGAAACCCAGTTCACTCAACTATGGATATTTCAGCAACTCACTTTCTCCCCTCCCTTCCACTGCTACATGCCACTTATCTCAAAATCATTTTAAAGGGGAAAGGGGTTTTAATTGAAAGGCTACTGAAGGCAGGCTAATATTGGTGAAATGTTAAAATTAGCATAAGGTTACTCAAGTCAAGCTGTAAGTGTACTCTGTTCTCCACAGTACATTCCAGATGACATTGATGAACTATGAGGGGAAAAACTATAAATAAAATTTTTCTATGTGCAATTTTCTTCTTATGGGCTTAAAATGTTTCATTGAAATGGAAGTTTCCCTTCAGCTGACCTTTTATTGTGCTAGGCAAATGCCCCACAATGTGCATTAAAAGAGAAATAATACAATTACTCCTTCCTATTCTACCTTCCATCCCTCATTCTCTCAAGGGAAAAAGAGTTCTCCTTCCTCAAATCCCTCTTATTGCTTTGCCTGGACCTATTCTTTGTATTTATGTTGCCCTGTTTTACCAAATGATTTGAATACTTGTCATTGTCCTAATGAGATTGGGAACTCCTTGAGGACAAGAACTGTATGATATCTCCCTTTGCATTCACATTGTGATAGCAATTTTCCATTTTAGATTTCCTTTAATTAATTTTTATTATTTGGAGAAAATGGCAGGGCCATTTCTCCTAGTTAGGAGGTTACTGAGCTGGCTGAAACCTGTCCCTGGGGATGTGAAAATTTATTTAAGACCACAAACATTCTTCATATAAGAAGTCAAAAAGGGAGTCAAGGTTTCCTCAAGTAATTCAACTTACCATTTTGGAGAAAAATTCTCCTGACACCAACTCTGTCAGTATATAAATCTCTCACAATCAGCCCATTGTGGGCCCTCTAAATGTAGTTTATTTGTAACCTGACTTAATTTACCAATGGCACCTAATTAACTAGGTTTTTTTTTTCCCTAAGGGGATATATGATATTAGAATTCTATTTAACTAAGATTATTCAGCTTTTATGACATTGAAGGAAGCCTGGGATTATGAATCCATCTTTTTTTCTTTAATTATTATGGCAAGCCTTGTTAGAATCCTAATCTTGGTTTGGGGTTATTTTTCTATCACCTGAGCATTAAGCATTATAAACTTTATAGTTTTTATTAAACATTCAGAATTTGCACATTGGTTTTTAATGAAAATTATATTTCATTTTTTAAACTTTAAAATTACTGATATTTAGTTGGATTAGAACAACTTTAAGGTCTAACCCATCACTAATAGTCAATGGTTCTGATATTTAACTACATGTTTTCCCCCTTCAGATAGCAAATTTACAAAATCTTTGAAACTTAGATAATCAAATATTTTTTAAAAATTTAAATTAAAATATAGATTTATATTTTGGTGACTTATTAATGAAAAATCTTGGATTTAATTCAAAACCTTCTCCATAAAAGGAGACTTTTTTTTCTATTGAGAAGCTCCATACCTAATTAAATAAGTGATTAGGATATGTTGATGAAAGAAAAGATTAACACAGTAGGCCTCCCAAATTTCATACAAGTAATGTTCTATTAAAAACAAGAATCATGCAAAGATATGGTTGCTGAAAGACTCCAGTTATATCTCAGAAGATCTAAGCATTTCATTGGATGCTTTTAATTTGGCTACATAAAGGATTTATCATAAAAAGCCCAGGGAATAGCAAAAATTGTCCAACCTTCATTTAAAGAAATAGAAGTGAAGCAATGGATTCCATTTCTTTTAAGGAGCTAACTAGAACCAAACACACTTAAGAAAGAATACATCTAAGCCCTATCCTTACTAACATGCCATGAAAGGACAGGATATGTCTATCTTTTGAAGGCCTGCCCCTATTAGCACCCATAAAGGAGAAGGTCAGAAGAGCAGGTTCTAGGAAACATGGAAAATTGTCTTCATTATTTATGTCCTCCTTTTATACCCTTCATTCATTGTTCCTATGTATGTCCACTCTCCCAACTGGAGATGTACATTTGTATATAAGGAGGTAGAAGGCATAGTGGAGAGAGTGCCAGATCTGGAGTTTTAAAAGACCTGAATTCAAATACTACTTCCTACTTTCTAGCTGTATGACCTTAGAAAAGTCACTTAACCTCCCTCTGCCTCAATTCCTCATTTGTAAAATGGAATAACAATAGTACCTACCTCATAGGATTCTGAAGATCAAATCCAATGAAATAATATATGTCAATTGCTTTTCAAACCTTAAAACCCAATACAGGGAAGCTAGGTGGCACAGTGGATAAAGCACCAGCCCTGGATTCAGGAGGACCTGAGTTCAAATCTGCCCTCAGACACTTCACACTTACTAGCTGTGTGACCCTGGGCAAGTCACTTAACCCTCATTGTCCCGCAAAAACAAACAATACAAATGTTGTTTATTATTATTTATAGTACAATGTGCCCTAGGTTTATGGAAGACCTGCTCCATTGATTGGTACTTCTCTCATTAAATGCCCTGACATGAACGTTTTTGTATCCTCTAACTAGAGAAAAAAGCAAACAAATGGGGGGGAGGGGAGGATTAGTGGGTGGATATAGAAATGCAGAGTAACATTTAACCTGGGGTAGCTATCCAGGGGCTATGGGAGGGAGGGTGCCCCTAGGTGTTTCATATGTAAAGCACATTACAAATTTTAGAGGGTTATGTAAATGCCAGCTATTAATGGTCCTCTTCTCCCAATGCACTATTTCCCTTGGCAAATTATTACATTTGCACAGATTTACCTGTCACTTCTAAGCAGATGACTCTTAGATCTCTATCCCTAGCCCTGACTTTTCTTTCAGACTCCAAATCCATATATCCAACTGGCTATAAGACATTTCACCTAAATATGTTACCAGCAGCACAAATTCAACACAGTCAAACCTGAGCTTACTTTCTTTCCATGAAACATTTTCTTCATTCTGACTTCATTATTTCATCATTCTACTCAGTCTTCTGTGTTTGAAAACTTCCGGTCATGTTTGACTCTTTTCTTCCTCCCACTTCGCTTGTCCAATTAATTAGTGAATCCTGTTGATTGTTCATCTAACTTTTCTCTCACCTTTTAATATTTATCTAAAATATTCTGCCTCCGAAATACCTGGCTGAGCCCATTGCTGCTAACCTTGTTCACACCCTCATTACAACTGACTGACCTGTTTCATTCTACCCTTTATCCTGCTGTCAGACTTTTCTTCCATATATAGGTATGGTCAAGTACCTATTGTACTTAAAAATCTTCAGTGGATCTCTATGATCTTTCAAGAACTGAACTCCTCTCTCAAGCATTTAAGACCCTTTAATAAGCTAGTATCATCCTTTCTTGCCTCCTTTATATATTATTATTCCCTTATTATTTATGTTCCCTTATTATTATAGAATATAGCTAATGTTCTAGTCAAATGAGATTACTCTATCAAATCTGCCCTGTGCTTTTATGCCTCTGCTTTCAAGCTCTTCCCTATTCCTGGAATGTCCTGCTTCTTATTCTATTGAATTCTTACTTGTACTTAAAAGCCCAATAAAGCTTCTACCTCAATGAAGCCTTCCTTAATGTCTCTAAGCAGTTATGAACTTTTCCCTCTGGAACTCATATAGGATTGTGTTTTGTTACTTCCTCATGCATTTATCAAGTATCCTTTTGTAAAAAATAAATTAAAATAATTCTAAAGCATCCTTTTATAATATTCATTTATGGGTCACATCTCCTAGCAAAATTGTAGGTACTATCAAGACCGGGACCCTTTGTCATCTGACCTTTGTTCTCCCTAATACCTAGGATGATTCTCTGCATAATATATACACCTGATATATGCTGGTTAAATTAAAGTGAAGCTATGGTCACAATACTTAGAGAGAAAACTAGGCAACAGATTATAAAAGGGGCTGCAAAATGGCCAAACTATATCTACCATGGAAAGAAGCTTGGGAATTCCAATCCCACATCTACCATAGGAAAGTTACAGATAACTGCAGTGAGAAGTAAAAGAAAATGAGTTTGGGAGCTCAGCCAGTAAATCAAAAGAACTAATAAAGAACAAGGCTTTCTTCTACCATTTATACTGGCATTCTTCACCTTTTTGTGTCATAGACTCCTTTGGCATCCTGGTGCAGACTATGAATCCCTTCTCAAAATGATGGTTTTAAATATATAAAGTATAATACATAGGACTGCAAAGGAAGCCAAAGGTTAGTGAAAATAAAGCTGGAATTTTTTTCTCAATCAAGTTCACAAATTTTCTGAAATCTATTCACAGACCATTGATATTAGTTTAAGAAATACCAACTTAATATGTGTGGAAGACTAGTTCTCTCTACCCTAAGTTTCTTTTTTTTTAATTTAAATTTAATTTAATTTTTTTTTGGTGGGGCAATGAGGGTTAAGTGACTTGCCCAGGGTCACACAGCTAGCAAGTGTCAAGGGTCTGAGGCTGGATTTGAACTCAGGTCCTCCTGAATCCAGGGCCGGTGCTTTATCCACTGTGCCACTTAGCTGCCCCCTCTACCCTAAGTTCCTAAGACCAAGTGAAAGAATGAGGACAGAGCGAGTTAGTCCCAGACTGCAAATACAGTATCTGGCATATAGTCAGTGCTTACTGAATGCTTACTGACTTGAAGTATCTTTAGAAGTTTAGCATCCTGAGACCAAGAGCGGAAGCCTATTAAATATTTACTGACTTTCTCATAAACTGAGAAAGCAATATCTAAAAAGAGTTCTCCCTGAAGGCAAACCTGCTTCTGCCATTTTTGGAGACTTAACCCCTGAAGTCCCTCCCTTTCATTGGAGGGCTCCTCCTAGAACCTCCACTTGAGAATGCCCAGCTCAGTCATCTCTTCATTTCTCACTAGGCTATGCTCTGTATTTCTCCATTATGGCTCTATACTGAGTATTTCCCTGCCTCCTTCAGCTTCCTTTTGTGTGTTGTCTCCCTCCATTGGTATGTAAGTCCCTTGAGGACAAGGACTTTTTTTTTTGCTTTCATTTATATTCCCAGAACTTTACATGGTGCCTGAAATATAGTAAACACGTAATTGTCAACTGACTAATGGACCTAAAGAAAGGACACCACGTTCCAATTCTTCATCTCAAAATGGTTTCAACTATTGAAACTCTGAAAGGCTAGGTGATTGGTTTCATCACAAATACTAAGATTTCTTCTATCCCTAAAAATCAGCTAACATGAAATCACAGCATTATAAAATACTAAAGCTAAAAAAGGCTTTAAAGATCAGTTAATCCAAACCCTTTCTTAATGGGAAAGGTAACTAAAACCCAGCATGGTGAAGTAATTTGCACAATAACATACTGGCCTATAAACAAATTATTTTAATAATAATAAAAGGGGAAAGATTCACTTAAAATTCTCTCCACATTCATGCCCCAGTTCAAGAAAAATACTGAACAAATAATTTCCAATGATATAATAGCTTATAATAATAATTAATAATATATGGTATTTCTATAGTGTTTACAGGCTTCCAATTTGTTTTTCTCAGAACAGTTATATGAGATAAGTATTACAAATAAAAAATAGCTTCATTTCATAGGAAAGAATATTGAAATTCAGAGTTATTATGACTTATCAATGATCATGTGTTTAATTAGCATCAAAGCTAGGATTTGAATCCAGATCTCCTCTGATTTAAATCTAGTGCTCTTTCCTTTATATCATAAGTCTACCATTGATATATGATTTTGTTAGCATAAAGAATAGATATAGACACTGGCATCATGATTTTTTTAGTAAAGAAGACAGACATATTATAAACAAGGCACAATGTGAGCATTAAAAGAATCTACCTGTCACCTCCTGAAAGAAACCCCAAAGTGAAAACTTTGAGGAATGTCATTGCCAAAATCCAGAACTTTAAGATAAAAGAAAAACACTGCAAGCAGTGAAAAAGAAAAAAGTCAAATAATTGAGGAATCACAATAAGTCCTACACAAGATTTAGCAGCTACCACTCTATAGGAGCAAAAGATAAACGTCTATAATCAAAAATAACATTGATCAAAAGTGAGCATAAGACTACAAGTAAAAACAATGGACCTTCAATAAAATAGAGGGCTTTAAAATATTTCTGATAGGAAAAATAGTATTGAGAAGAAATTTTGGAATACAAGTAGTGAGATAAAAATAAAAAGGTAAATATGAGCAAACAATGAGAAGGGATTTTATATGGATGAACTGTTTATATTCAAATGGAGGAGAGAGTGATAAAAGAGTTCTATAATCCCCAAAGACCTAGAAATATTTTTGTTATACTTTAACAATATTAAGGTGGGTAAAAGGAAAAAGGAGAGGAAGAATGGGGAAATTGCTCTCAAAAAACCTTGGGATATGCAACTAGAATATATACAAATGTGGAAGGATTAGGTTAAGTGGGCATCATGACTTCATTTTCATTTAAATTGGTGAAAAGAGTGCAGAATATATGTACAGTTTGGTGTAGGAATATGTTCAACTCAACATGGATACAGTATAGGAAACTCTAGTGTGAGGAAATTCCCTCTACCAATGCAATCATGCAATGTATCATCATAAAGAGTTGTCTAGGGGCAGCTAGGTGGTGCAGTGGATAAAGCACTGGCCCTGGATTCAGGAAGACCTGAGTTCAAATCTAGCCTCAGACACTTGATGCTTACTAGCTGTGTGACCCATTGTCCACCCCCCCCAAAAAATAGTTGTCTAGAACAGTGGAAGATTATGACTTACCCAGGGTTACATAGCTAGTATGTGTCTCAGATGCTGCCTCTCACTTGGGACTTTAATTCTTAGGATAAAAAGCAAAGTAATGACTAAGATTCTCTTGTGGCTAATAAACTGGCTTTAAAGGCAGTTCACAAATGGAAGGTTCAGATGTATTCTTAATGATGGAAACATTGCTGGGAAAGGTGTATTGTCTTCCAAATCCTTTGAAGGATGGAATTTATTTGCATGTATGAATCCCGGCATCTTTATTAGTGGATGGAATTTTAAAATCATATTGCTTTATATTCAAATCATGCAAACCATAACAACAAACTTTTATTTCCTTTCCAGATTCATATTGTTTTTTTAAAAATATTAATTCAAAAGATCCTCCTTGAAATTCAACTGTCAAAATTGAACTGGGAAGTATCCTAAACCTAAAGGAGAGTTATTATTTATCTAAAGTTATTGTTTCTCTAAAGCTCACATCATAATATGGAATATCTTCATCCAAACCAAAAGAAACAAACAAAAAAGGAACATGACCTGTGTCTTAAGACTAATAAGACTGCATTATAAAACACGAAGTAATATTATTAAGTTGGTATTTGTACATAATGTGGTTCTGAGAGGTGGTATGGAATAGTAAATAGATCATGAAGTCATGAAGTCAAGAAGACACGAGTTCAAGTGTGGCCTCTGACACATCCTGGCTGTGTGACCCTGGGTACGTTACTTAAATTCTCTATACTCTAGACAGCTCTCTAAAACTATAAAACACATTAAAAGGGTCAACCTGGATTGATAGGGAGAATTTCCTCACCTGGAAAGGTCCTTATAATAAACAATAACATCAGAAGTCCAGTCAGAATTGCTATTGTGCTTTATAGTTTTCAAAGAACTTCCACATAAATTATCTCAGTTGATATAACAAACCTAAAAGAGAGGCAGGGCAGGTAATGTTATCCCCAAGTTTACAGAGGGGTTACAAGATTTTCCCAGGATCACAAAGTCATTTAGTAGCAGCTCTGGACTAATCTAGAGCTAGAAAATAGAACTATATTTATTTCAATTCAATTCAGTCCATATTTGCCAGGCACCTACCATATATAGCAAATTCTAATAGAGACATGGGGAACTAAACCATACATATGGATCCCTGTGGCTAGAGAGTCAACATTATTTATGTTCTATTGTATGTTTATTTATTTTGTTAAGTATTTCCCAATTCGATTTTAATCTGGCTCATGGCTGCACTTGGGAATGTTGCAGGGGAAGCACTGTGGGCTGCTGCCCCCATGTTTGACACTTCTTACATAGAAGGTGGCATGCTAGGCACTGGGGATTACAAAGAGAAAAATGAAGAAGTCTCTGCTTTCAGGAAGTTGCCCTTCTACTGGACTTCTGGTCCAGTGCTCTCTCTCATATACCCCATGAGATTGGAGTAAATTTGGCAGAAATTTACTATTACTGTCTGCCTATATGAGAAACATAATCTTTGGGTCTTTAATTTTGGATTAATGGCAATTAATACCCAGTTGGGGAATTAGTGACAAGAGACTTAAATTTCAGTCATGTGTTTAGTCATGTTGTTCAGTCATTTTCAGTCATGTCCAACTCTTCGTGATTCCATTTGGAGTTTTCTCCACTAGAGTGGTTTGCATTTCTTTCCCCAGCTCATTTTACAAATGAGGAAACTGAGGCAAACAGAGTTAAGAGATTTGCCCAGAAACAGACAAATGTTTAAGTTCAAATCTTGGCTCTGCTACTTACAACCTCTGAGACCCTGGACAGCTCACTTCACACCATTCCTTTTCCAACTTTGAATCCTATGAGACTAAATAAAACTTAGTAAAGTCTAAGCATACTAAAGTAGATTTGTTTTTAATAAGTGAAAAAATAGTATTGCAAATCATGATGATGAAAAAAACGACATAAGAAAACTGTCAAAGTAGAGAGAGCAAGGACTGACAGGATGGCCCAAAGTTTAATGTTTTGACAGCAACCATTTTGCAGAGTTGATGGAGAATTAGCAGTTTACTTGAGCATTTTCCCGAGAATCTGAAAAAAGAGTGGAAGTTATTTTGAATAATTGGACACTCATATCCTCAGGGAAATATGAAGCAAATCAGCCTGAGATTTATTCCCCAAGAGTTCCAATAAATCTAACTACCATTTCTGCACATAAACCGCTAGAGAAGAGGGTGATAAAATTGACATTTCTTTGGCTTACAGCAAGAAACAGCCAATATCATTCTGTGCCAAAACTCAGTATGCTGCTAATAATGGAGGCATCAGTGCCAATGAAAGGGGAGATGCCACTGCGGGGAATATCATGATAATCATCAAATAATGAAACCACTTGTTGAAGTCTGATGACCAAAAGTGCCTTGCCAGTTCAAAAAGTATAGGGTAAAATGACATTAAGCCCTTGAGTAGTTAGGTCAATCACTGAATTTTTCATTAGCATGCTTTAGAGATTCTTACCACTTTTCATATTCAGAGCTGAAATAAAATTCTTAGGGATTAAGAAAATATCTACTGGGGAAAGTTAAAGCTACTACTAGACTATCCTTCAGGGGGAAATGAGTCTAACAGATGGAGACACTCAAATAGTAGGACTATAAAGCAATTACTTGTGACTCATGGCATCCACCTCATTATTTTGTAATTGGATCTTAATACATATATAATTAGCACTTCTTGCTCCTGACTTCCAAATGTGGGCATTCCCTAGATTTCATTTTTTGGCCCCATATTCTCTCTATATATGATTTCCCTTGGAGACTGACTACATTTGTACTACTTCAGTTGTCAGATCTATGCATATTACTCCCAAACCTCTCTCTTGCTAGCTCTGGCTTCTCACCTCCTCTCTAGTTTCATACCCTCAATAGTCATCTAGATATTTTCACTAAAAAGTACTGCCACTGAGTACAATGTACAATCCTTTAATCTTCCTTTAATAAATATTTTGGAATATTTAAGCTGTACACAGTACCTGAGCCACAGAAATCACTTAAATGTTTGTTGATTGATTGTTTACAAGGCACTGTACTGGGTGCTATTTGGGATATCTGGATGGATAATACATTTCTTGTCTTCTAGGAACTTAATCTTTTGAAGGTATAAGACATAAATATTCCCAACGCTAGGTAGTTGGTGAGTGGTTTCATAAAACCTATATATTCGTGGATGTTAGGTTTATGTTTTCCTTTCTCCTTCATTTTTTTGGGAGGGCTGGGCAATGAGGGTTAAGTGACTTGCTTAAGGTCACACAGCTAGTAAGTTTCTGTCTGAGGCTAGATTTGAACTCGTGTCCTCCTGAATCCAGAGCTAGCGCTTTATCCACAGCACCACCTAGCTGTCCCTCTCCTTCATTTTTACAGTCCTTAACCCAGACCTTGAATTGAACACATACTATAAAAAGAAATGACTGACAATCCAGAGATTTCGCCAGCTATACAACTTGGATCAAGGCACTTAATCTCTAAGGTATTACTTTCCACCTATGTAAAATTTAAAAAGAGAGAATGAAACTTATAGCTCTAAAATTCTGATCCTAATTTCAAGATGATCCTGTTGACTCTTTGTATGGGGCATAGCTCAATGGCCCAGCCCTGTAAACATAAAGATCATCCCATAGGCTGAGATCTGTATCTCTATATTTGCAGAATTTGTGATCATTTGTAATCAAATTTCTAGATAATGCAATAACTAAGGTACCAAGACTAGGTGGAATTCAGCAACTTACTAAGACACAGTAAGAAAAACATGATTTGTGAGGAAGAGAAAGGAAAATATGAATTTTATATAGTTATATATTTTATAGCTCAAAGTCTCCTTACAGTCCAATCCAACTCCCTCATATTTTCAGATGAGAAAAGTGAGGCTGAGACAACTTAAGTGAGTTTCACAGGGTAATTCTTCTGAGACAGGATTCACATTGGGTTCTTCCCAACTCCAAGTTCAGTACTCTATCCACTGTGCCCTTTAGCTGCCATATACAGAAGTATGGAGCCTGACAGAACTATACGTAGTAATTTTGCTAAGACAAGCATGCCAAAATATGAACTAAGGTTAAATCTTAGAGTGAAACTTAATTGAGATCAAGGAGAGACTCTAGGACACAAGGTCCTCCCTCTGTTGGAAGAGAGATATCAAGAGGTAATTTTCTGTGGGACCCTGGACAAGTCATTTAACCCTCACTGTCCCACAAAAGAAAAGAGGTGATTTTGTTTTTACTATTATGAATTAATTCAGTAATTAATTTAAAAGCATTTATTAAGCTCTTAGTTTGTGTTAAGCACTAGGGATACAAATAGAAAGTCCCTGCTCTCAAAGAACTCATGTTCTAATTCATGTAGACAATACATAAAATAAAGTTCAGATTTGAGATGAATGGAAAGGCCCAGAAATCCTAGGTCTATAGCAAGGCACAAGTGTCTAAGGTAATGTCAGTGATCAGATGACAGTCCAGGGTAGCTGCAGAGGACAGAGTCCAGGTAAGACCTGCAGGGTCTCAGGATGCAATAGTTAGGCAGATGATTAGGCCTGATGGCTATCCATCTCACCAGAAGGCATAGCATTGGTGACTCCTATCTCATCATTGTCCATTTGTAGTTTTTAATGCCTAGAATTTCATATTGAATTTCAGTTTTAAATGTTCACCCTTCAATTTCTTCTCTTCTGGTCAATAACAACTACAGTTGTTTTCAGTTGCTTTTTCTCCCAGCTCTCCTACATTTCATGTGGAACTAAACCAACTAAGATTGTATGATCTAATTTCCCATCTGCACCAAGCTCCTACACAGAGAATCAATTGACAAGGGAAATTACAACATAGATTCCTGGTTGGTGTCCCTTTTCAGACAGCTGTGACCTGTTCTTTAGCTATAATGCTGCTGGCAATAGGATAGTTTGTGGTATGATGGGAAATTAACATATGTTTCCAAATCATTTCATTGATCAAAGCAGTATCTTGCCAAAGTCTGCTTTTTAACAGTTATTTTCTCTAACTCTGAAATGCTGCATTTGTTGCCAGCATGGAAACAGGCAAGAAGAAACCTCATTGCTACTCAAAATAACAACATTTAGCACTTAAATCCAGAAACACTCAGCAAATGGTACCTAATTAATTCACACCATATCCCATTGAGGTGGGAGGCTTACATAGTCTCTAGCAAGACAAGAAAAAAAGGTTAGAATTGAGGACAGGAAAAGAACAAAGGAAAAGAAAAAACCTGGCAAAAATATAAACTAATTTTCCAGATCTGAAATGAGGAGAAATGGAGTGTTGCCAAGATGAAAGAAAGTGAAAAGGAATTACCTGGTGTAGCTTTTCATAGGAAGCAAAATCAAGGACCTGATCATCAGGAGAAAGGGTCAGAAAATAAGTTCTCAGCTGGTATGGCAGCATAAAGATTGGATGTCTCTGTTTTTAGCTATTAAAGGTCAGGATGATGCACATTTATGTAGTACCTACTATGTGCCAGACACTGTGCTAAGAGGTTGTTTCTTTCTTTTTTTTTTTTTTTTTTTTTTTACAAATATTAAGGCATAGAGAAGGCAGCTGCAATGTGGAGGTAACAGTGAATAGCCAATCAAATATGAAACACGACTATCTAGGCCTTGTATAAATAGGATTATTGTGTCAAAGTTATGATGTCTATAGTATCAGTGCCTTTAAACATTTGAAAACAGAGACAGAAGTGATGACAAGGATTGATTCTCCTGGGTCTTTGTCCCCAAGTGAAAATGATCCTTCCTGGGAAATTGAATTTTCAGCTAGGTAGACTTCCATTCAGCATGGCAGAGTGGAAAAGATGCTAGATTTGGAGTCAGGAAGACCTGAGTTCAAATCTTACCGTTTTATAATTACTAGTTATGTGACCCCAAGCAAATCACTTAATTTCTCTGAACTCTTAGGTTTCGCATTTTTAAAATGAGGTGGTTGAACTAAATAGTGCCCAGCTCCAAATCGATGATCCTATGACTCAGCACAGGAGTCTTGAGTGAAAGAGAGAGTTAGCAACTAATCAGAGAGTATAATAGTAGTTTTTCATGTCTTTATTACCTTGGAGTTGGCTATATGACACAGTGGATAGAGTGCTGGGTTTGGAGTCAGGAAGCCCTCATTTCAAATCCAGCTTCAGAAACATTATAGCTGTTTAACCACGGACAAGTTACTTAACTTCTGGCTGCCTCAGTTTCCCCATATGTAAAATGGAGATGATAGCACCTAAATCAAAGGGCTTTTGTGAGGACCAAATAAGATACTGGTAAAGCCATATTGCACAGGAAGGGTGGAGCCAGGATGTCAGGGACAAGTCAGGGACTCCCCTCATGCCCTCTCCAAAGACCTTTAAATAATGACATAAAATAATTCCTGGAGGGACAGAAAACATAAAAGGAAAGGATGAAACAATTTTCCAGTCCAAGACAACTTAAAAGTATTTATTAAGAACATATTATGTGCCAGGAACTGTGCTAAGCACTAGGAATACAAATACAAGCAAAAAATGAAAAGAAGCACTTCCTTCAAGGAGTTTACAATCTAATAAAGGAAATATTGTATAAATAGGCAATTGCAAGATATATACAGAGTGAATGCAAACTAATTTAAAAATATTACACACTTTAAGATAAAAAATGTTTTTCTTTGTTCCCACTATAAAGTGATATGTCTGTCTAATGTGTTTTCTAAATAGTAAAGAGGTAAGGTGGGGGTGGAGCCAAGATTAATGAGAAAAGGCACCTATAAAAGGACAGGGTGAAAAAATTTTCCAGCCAAAGACAACTTAGGTCATCAGGAAAGATCCGTTACAACAAGGTGAGAGTGGAGCGCAGTCCAGTGCAGACTGTACCTGTGCAGATCAGGCCTCAGCAAACCAAGAGCAGGCCTTCAGGGTGACTGAATCAGCAGTAGCAGCATCTGCTTCCAGAGATATCAGCCCACAGATGGTAAGGGGATCAAGCAACTGGTCAGAAGGAGATTACAGGGGTCTCTTTGCTGGCCCTAGGGGAAAAACTCTATTGCTTTGGCCATATAGGCATCTAGATCACATTCCTGGGAGGCAGTGTCCCAGAGTGAGAAGGAGTACTAACACATAAGAGCTTGCAACCCCAGTAGAGCAGGGACCCTCCTGACAGTTCCAGGGCAGAAAAGAAGGCTGTGGTTGCTCACAGACCAGAGCACAGACCAAGAGAGTTGCAAACACATCTCTCCTTAGATCATACCACCTTGGAAAAAGTGGAAACTTATAGGTCCCTAAAAGAATCTCTGAAAATAAATAAAATTCTGGAAGCTTGGGACAGTGCACCCTTCATCCTAGAAGCAGAGCTCTATTTCAACAAAGAGTTAAAAGTCAAGAAATAGGCTGGGGAAATGAGCAAACAACATACAAAATTATGTCCATAAAAAGTTTCTATGGTCAAAAGGAAGATCAAAACACACACTCAGAAGAAGATAGCAAACTCAAAATTTACACACCAAAGCCTCCAAAAAATTTGAATTCATCTCACATCATGAAAGAGCTCAAAAAGGATTTTAAAAATCAAGTAAAAGAGGTAGGGGAAAAATTTGGAATAGAAATGAAAGTGATGCAAGAAAATCATGAAAAAAAGAGTCAATAGCTTGGTAAAGGAGGCACAAAAAATACTGAAGAAAATAATACCTTTAAAAGCAGAACAGGCTAAACGGTACAAAAATAGGTACAAAAATCCCATGAAGAGAAGAATGCCTTGAAAAGCAGAACTGGCAAAATGGGAAAAGTTATAAAAAACTTACTGAAGAGAACTTCTAAAAAGCAGAATAGGCCAAATGGACAAAGAGGCACAAAAATTCACCGAAGAGAACTATAAAATTGAATTGGCCAAAAAGAAAGGTAGGTGCAAAACCTAACTAAAGAAAATAATTCTTTAAAAATAAGGATTGAGCAAGTGGAAGTTAATACTTCTATGAGACATCAAGAAACAATAAAACAAAACCCCAAAAATGAAAAAATGGAAAGCAATGTGAAATATCTTTTTTGGGGGGGAGGAGTGAGGCAATTGGGGCTAAGTGACTTGCCCAGGGACACAGCTAGTAAGTGTCAACTGTCTGAGGCCAGATGTGAACTCAGGTCCTCCTGAATCCAGGGCTGGTGCTTTATCCACTGTGCCACCTAGCTGACCCATGAAATATCTTATTAGAAAAACAACCTGGAAAACAGATCTGGGGAGAAAAATTTTAAATTTTTGGACTACCTGAAAGCTATCATTTAAAAAAGATACTAGACATCATCTTTCTAGAAATTACCAAGGAAAACTGGCCTGATATTCTAAAACCAGAGAGTAGAATAGAAATTGAAAGAATCCATCAATCATTTCCTGAAAGATATCCTAAAATGAAAACTTGCAGAAATATTATAGCTAAATTCCAGAGCTTCTAAGGTAAGGAGAAAATATTACAAGCAACCAGAAAGAAACAATTCAAGTATTGTGGAGCCACAGTCAAGATAATATAAGATTTAGCATCTTCTACATTAAAGGATCATAGGGCTTGGAATATCCTATTCCAGGGACCAAAGGAGTTAGGATTAAAACCAAGAATCACCTTCGCAGCAGAACTGAGTATAAGACTTCAAGGGGGTTAGAGCGGGGTGGGTAGGGAGGAAAGGACATTCAGTGAAATAGAAGACTTTCAAGTATTCCTGATGAAAAGAGCATAGCAGAATGGAAAATTTTACTTCCAAATACAACACTTAAGAGAAGCATAAAAAGGTAAGCAGGAAAAGGAAATCATAAGGAACTTAATAAGGTCAAACTGTTTATATTCCTATATGGAAAGATGACACCTGTAACATAAGAATTTTCTCATTATTAGGGCAGTTAGAAAAAAGTATATAGAGACAAAGGGAACAGGTGTGAATTGAATATAATGGGATGATATCTTTTAAAAAAATTAAAAATAAAATTAAGGGGTTATAGGGGAATCCACTGGGAGAAAGGGAAAGGGAGAGGTAGAATAGGATAAATTATCTCACATAAAAGAGGACAGAAAGAGCTATTACATTGGAGGGGAAGATGGTGAAGGTGAGGGAGGGCAACTGACCATTATTGTCATCAGAATTGGCTCAAAGAGGGAAAAAAACCACACTCAATATGGTATAGATATCTGTCTTGCTCTAGAGGAAAATAGGAGGGGAAGGGGATAAGAGAAGAAAGGAGTGCTCATAGAAGGAAAGGTGGATTGGGGGAGGCAATAGGCATAAGCAACTTTTGAGGAGGGACAGGGTGAAAAAGGAAAGAGAGAGAATAGCTTAATCCAGCTGAATAAGATGAGGGGAAATATAATTAGCAATCATAAATGTGAAAAAATTGAAGCAAGTTTCTCTGATAAAGGCCTCATCTTTCAAATATATAGAGAAACAAGTCAAATTTATAAAAATAAGAGCCATTCCCCAATTGACAAATGATAAAAGTATGAAGATTCAGTTTTTAGATGGAGTAATAAAAGCTATCTATAGCCATAACGAAAAAAAAAGTTCTAAATCACTATTGATTGAAGAAATTCAAATTTAAAAAAACTGAAGTACTACCTCACACCTATGAAATTGGCTAATAGGACAGAATAGGAGAATGATAAATGGTGGGAAACTGAGACACCAGTGCACTGTTGGTGGAGTTGTGAACTAATTCAACCATTATGTAGAGGAATTTGAAACTATGCACAAATATTTATAGCAGTTCTTTTCTGGTGGCAAAAAATTGGAAATTAAGGGGATACCCAACAATTGGGGAATGGTTGAACAATTTGTGATATATGATTGTGATGGAATACTATTGTGATATAAGAAATGATGAGCTAACTGCTCTCAGAAAAACCTGGACTTACATGAACTTAAGCAAAGTGAAATGAGCAGAACCAGGAGAACATTTACACAGTAACAGCAATATTGTAAGATGATCAACTGTGAATGACTTAGCTATTTGCAGAAATTCTATGATCCAGGACAGCTCTGAAAGACTTATAATGAAAAATGTTATCCATCTCCAGAGAAAGAACTGATGGATTCTGAATACATATTAAAGCAGACTTTTTTTTCCTTCTTTTTTTTCCTTGTGCTTTTATTTTGGTCTAGTTTTCTTTTACAATGCGATTGATATGGAAATATGTTTTGCATGACCACACATGTATAACCTATATCAAATTTCTTTCCTTCTCAATGATAGGGGGAGGGAGGGAGGAGAGAATTTTGGAACTCAATTTTAAGAATAATGTTGAAAATTGTTTTTGCATGTAATTGGGTAAAAATAAAATATTTTTTTAAAAAGAAAAATGAAAACACATAGCATAGTGGTAACATGGTAGATACTTGATAAATGTTTATCTCCTCCCATAATTCCTTCTTTCCTAGCATAAATGTCACTGTGCCTTACCTGTTTTTATAGAACTTTTTGTGGTATTCTTAAGCTCTTATATGTTATGTTGTATCATATTTATCTCTATATACATCTTCTCCTACTCAAAGGCAGAGCTTCCTCACTAATGACTGGAAGATGAGTAAATCAAACCCATCTCAGTTCTCTGTAACTAACAAGGGTCAGACTACAGGATTCTTGCTCTCTGTCCTCTTGTGTCCATCCTCTTGCTCACTCTAGAACCAGAAGCTGAGAGCCTCTTCTTTCTCCAAGATTCCATAGTATACATTTAGGTCAGGGGATAATAATCAAATTAATTCTGAGAACAAGACCTGAGACACAGGCACCATTGCTAACAGGAACAACATAATCACCTACTGATCTACTGACCAGTAGCTAACAAAATCTCTCTTCAACTCAATATTCTTGTGAATTTTGGTCAAAGTTTGGCCTGGTAAAAACTCCCTTCTGCCACTAAATCCCAATTCCTGCTTATCCAAGTTAGCCCTATCTTTCCTATGTCTCTATCCTTCTCTGTTCTATCCTTTCATGGTATCCTTCAGAAACTCCTTTTCACTATTAACAAGCTACTATTCACATTAAGCTTCCTCCTCTAACATTTTCTAGCTCCTTGAAATCATAGAAACAACCCCTCCCAGAAGATGCAACATACCTGGCCACCCTCTTCAGTGCTGGATATTTCATGCTTTGTGTCCCTGCTACACTAAGGAGAAGATGATATACTCCTTACTCTTCTCCAAAACCTGTAGTCTCTTCCTTTATTACCTTCACTCAGTAACCTCTCCTCCTCTGAGATTCACTACATTTTAAATATACAGATATGTACTAGCTGTGTGACCCTGGGCAAGTCACTTAACCCCAATTGCCTCACTAAAAAAAAAAAAAATTTTTTTAAATACAGATATGGAGTATATAGATATAGAAAAATGTATATATATGTATATATAAATGAGTATATATAAATGTATATGTAATACATTTACATGTATAACTGTACATGTAGTATATACATATGTTTGTATGTATATCCTCATCCATATCCTGGTGACTATTATCTTTCTCACTCTGAGTCATCTCTCTTCTCAAAGTGAACAGTAGCAGGCTCACAGTCTTCTGCTATACCTCAAGCCCTACTCAAATTCTCCTCAAGCACTCTAGTGTATCAGCCACCTCAATTCCTATAATATGTATCTTCTTCATTCAACCTCAGGAACACATAGCAATGGCTATATGTAACCTGAATCCCACCATCATTGATAAGTGCTCCACGTCTATGATCCAGTTGTCAGAAGTTTCTTTGTTTTCTACTTTATTGCCTCACCATGACACAGAGATGACCCTGAATTCCTGAAGGCTCTGCCAGGGAAGCATAAGGTCTGGCAGGTCCTACCAAACTGGAAAGGCCAAGCAATGGATTCTATGTCAATTCCCTTAGGACCTAAAATTGGATAATCACATTAGCCTTAGGCAAGAAGTTGTTAACTTTTTTGTGTCATGGATGCCTTTTGAAGTCTGGCAAAACCTGTGGACCCCTTCTCAGAATGTTTTTAAATGCATAAAGTAAAATACAGGGGCAGAGATCAGTGGCAAAATAAAGATGGCAGAATAAGAGCAGCAACTCACCGGATCTCTCCCAAATTCCCCTCCAAAAAACTTTAAAATGATGCATCAACTCGAATTCTAGAGCAGCAGAATGGACAAAGGTTGAGTAAAACAATTTTCCTGCCCAGGGCAACTTAGGAGGTCAGCATGAAACAAAGAAACACTAGAACTTGCTACCACAGAAGATCAGGGACCCTGGTCACAATTTCAAGGTGGCGAAGAGTATTTTAGGTCACTCATCAAGGGATCTGGTTATAGTTGTGGCTATAGAGGAATAAGATCCCTTCCTGAGTAAAGACCAATGCAGAGGCCAGGAGAGCAGTAACCATACCTTTCCTTAGATCATACCACCTTAGAAGCACTGAACACCTATATACCCCAAAAACTAGCTCTGAAAACAGCAGCATAAAAAACTTGAAACTTAGAACAGTGCCCCTTCCACCTTGGGAGGAGAGCCTAACTTTAACATTAAGTTAAAAGTCAAGAAATAGGCTAGAAAAATGAGCAAAGACCTGACCATAAAGAGTTACAATGGTGACAGGGAAGATCAAGATGCAAACTCAGAAGAAGACAATGATATCAAAACAGTTACAAGAAAAACCTTAAAACCTAAATGTGAATTGGACAGAAGCCTAACAATAAGTCCTAGAAGAGTTCAAAAAGGATTTAAAAAATCAAATGAGAGGTAAGAGAAAAATCAAGAAAAAATGAGAGATATGCAAGAAAAATATGAAGAGAGAATCAGCAGCTTTGTAAAAGAGGCACAAAAATATACTAAAGAAAATAACACCTTAAAAATGGAATTGGTCAAATGGTAAAAGAGGCACAAAAATCCCCTGAAGAGAACTCCTTACAAAGCAGAATAGGCTAAATGGGAAAATAGGTACAAAAGCTCATTGAAGAAAATAATTCCTTAAAAAGTAGAATAGGGCAAGTGGAAGTCAATGACTCTGAAACATCAAGAAATAAGACAAAATCAAGACTGAAAAATAGAAGAAATTGTGAAATATCACATTGGAAAAAAATAACTAACCTGGAAAATAGATCAAGGAGAAATCATTTAATAATTGTTGAACCACCTGAAAGTCATGACTGAAAAAGAGCTTAGACATCATATTTCAAGAAATTATCAAGGAAAACTGCCCTGATATCTTAGAACCAGAGAGCAAAATAGAAATTGAAAAATTTATCAATCATCTCCTGAAAGACACACCAAAACAAAAACTCAAAGGAATATTATAGCCAAATTCCAGAGCTCCCAGGTCAAGGAGAAAATATCATGAACAGCCAGAAAGAAACTATTCAAAAACCATGGAGCCACAGTCAGGATCACAAAAGACTTAGCAGTTTCCACATTAAAGGATCAGAGGGCCTGGGATATGATATTCCTGAAAACAAAGGAGTTAGGATTACAACCAGTAATAACTTAGCCAGCAAAACTGAGTATAATCCTTCAGGGATGTAATGATTGGAATGATGCCACCTGCTGGAGACTTACTGTAGAAAAGCTCCGCCATGAGGTGAAGGTCTCTGAGGGCAAGACCATGCATCTTTTCTTTGGCGTCAGGAAGTGACGTTTGCTTGTGGGATGAAGAAGGGGGAGCCTGGCACTCTGACTCACTCTCTTTCCTGAGGATTCCAGTGGAGAAGGGAGCTAGAAATGTGCTCTCCCTTTAATAGATAGATGAATGTAGGCCTTTCTCTCCCTCTTTACCAAATTCTTATACTCCTTATTAAATGCTTAAAAGCCTAACTCTTGCTAAAGCTTATAATTTATTGGCGACCACTCATTAGATATTTTAGACAGACTAGCTAGAATTTTAGCCCTTAACAGGGAGAAAATGGATATTTAATGAAATAGAGGGCTTTCAGGCATTCCTGATGAAAAGACCATAGTTAAATAGAAAAATCTGACTTTCAAATACAACACACAAGAGAAACATAGAAAGGTAAACATGAAAGAGAAATCATAAGGTTTTCAATAAGATTCAATGGTTTACATTCTTATGTGGGAAGATGATAATCGAACTTCCTAAGAACTCTGTCATTCCTTTTTTTTTTTTTTTTTTTTTTTTTTTTTTGGTGAGACAATTGGGGTTGACTTGTCCAGGGTCACACAGCTAGTAAGCGTTAAGTGTCTGAGGCCAGATTTGAACTCAGGTCCTCCTGACTCCAGGACCAGTGCTCTATCCACTGCACCACCTAGCTGCTCCAGAACTCTGTCATTCTTAAGGCACTTAGAAGAAATATATACACACACACACATATACATACATACATACATACATACATATATATATATATATATATATATACTTATACATATACATATACACACAGAGAGTCTAGATGGAGTTGACCATGATGAGATGATTTTTAAAATATAAAATTAAGGGTAAGAAGAAGAATGCACAGGGGGAAAGGGTAAAGTAAAAGAATTCTCTAACTTAAAATTATCTCACATAATAGTGGCACAAAAGGAAGAGCTTTTATAGTAAAGTGGAAGAAAATCCATGAACCTTACTCTCATTAGAATTTGCTCAAAGGGGTGCCAGGGTGGAACCAAGATGGTAGAGGAAAGGCAGTGAACTCTCAAACTCATGACATGATCACTCCAAAAAACATCCAAATAATGCTATAGGACAATTCCTAGAGCAGCAAAATCCACAGAAAAATGTGCTGAGATCATTTTCCAACCAAGGATGGCTTGAAAGGTCAGAAGGAGGGAACTAGTATACCTAGACAGGAGTAGAGCCCAACCCCACAGTCATGCTGACATAGATCCAGTCTCAGGAAGGCCTCACCAGGGAAAGAGGCCCCCAAAGCCTCTGGATCAGCTGCAGGGCCAGCTTCGTCTGGAACTAAGCTCACAGTCTGGTGAAAGGGCTGAGCCCTTGATAGGGGGGAGATTACAGGGGTCTCTGCTTGTGCTGAGGCAGAACTTGGGTTTTTTACCCCTGCTGGGAACCAGGAGGTTGGCTTGAGTAGCAATGGCCTAGGTCAGGGAAGGGCACAGGCTCGTTGGAGCTGACAACCACAGCACACAAAGTTTTGCTATTTAGTTGATTAGTCATTTGGCCTGGGGGTATCGATGGACCAGAGAACAGGCCAGTTGAGTGAAGAACCTACCCCTCTTTAAATCATAAAACCTGGGACCCCCTGAAGTGTGGGATAGTGCAGCCTGGAAACAATGCCCCACTTTAAAGAGCTAAAAGGCAAATAAAAGAAAGGCAAGATGAGCAGACAGAGAAAGGTGAGGACCATAGAAAGTTTCTTTAGTGACAAGAAACATTGCAGTCCACCCTCATAGGAGGATGGAACATCAGGTCCCCTATATCTAAAACTTCCAAGAAAAATACAAATTGGTCTCAGACCATAGAGGCACTCAAAAAAGACTTTGAAGATAAAGTTAGAGAGGTAGAGGAAAAAATGGAAAAAGAAATTAGGATGATACATGAAAGACATGAGAAAAAAGTCAACAGCTTGAAAAGCCAAATGAAAAGGGAGATACAAAAGCTCTCTGATGAAAATAATTGCCTAAGAATTAGTATTGAATAAATGGAAGCTAGTGACTTTATGAAAAACCAAGACACAATAAACCAAATCCAAATGAATAAAAAATAGAAGGCAATGTGAAATATCTTCTTTGAAAAACTGCTGACCTGGAAAATAGGTCCAGGAGAGAAATTTGAAAATTATTAGTCTACCTGAAAACCATGATAAAGGAAAGAGCTTAGACCTCCATCTTCCAAGAAACTGTCAGGGAAAATTGCCCTGATATTCTAAAAGGAGAAGGTAAAATAGAAATTGAAAGAATCCACTGATCACCTCCAGAAAGAGATCCCAAAAGGAAAACTCCCAGAAATATTACAGCCAAATTCCAGGACTCCCAGGTAAAGAAGAAAATATTGCAAGCTGCCAAAAAGAAAGCAGTAAAGTACTGCAGAGCACCAGTCAGGATAGCAAAAGATCTAGCAGCTTCTACATTAAAGGATAAGAGGGAATGGAATATGATATTCCAGAGGACAAAGGAATTGGGATTACAACCAAGAATCACCTATCCAGCAAAACTGTGTATAATCTTGCAGAGGAAAAAATGGGACTTCAATAAAAAAGAGGACTTTCAGATATTTGTGATGAAAAGACCTAAACTGAATGGAAAATTTGTCTTTCAAATACAAGACACTAGAGAATCATAAAAAGTTGGAGTTAGGTGACATGGCTGTGGTAGTGCAGTGGGCGAGTGTCTTCTGTCTGAGGCCAGGTTTTGGTTAGGGTCCTCCTGGGTCCAGGGTGGATGCTTTGTCTACTGTGTTGCCCTAGCTGCCCCATGATGACATCTTTAGGGTAAAATTGAGGGGTGAGAGGAATGCAAGGGGGGGGAAGGGCAGAGGTAGTATGGAGTGAAATCCCACATAAAAGAAACAGGAAAGGACTTATGGAGTGGGGGAAGAAATGGGGAAGGAGCAGGGCAGTAAATTAACTTTACACTTATTAGAACAGACTCAAAGACCTTAATCTCATCAGAGTTGGCTCAAGGAAGGATTAACACACACACACACACACACACACACACACACACACACACAATTGGGTGAAGTAATCTATTTAATCTGGGCAATAAATGAGCCTAACATTCATCAGAATTGGCTCAAGGAGGGAATAACATACACACTCAATTGGATGGAGTAATCTATCTAACCCTGCAGGAAAATAGGAGGGGAAAGGAATAAAGAGGGAGGGGCAAAAGAAGGGAGGGCAAATTGGGGGAGAAGACAGTCAGAAACAAATCCCTTTTGAAGAGGGATAGGATGAAAGAAGATAGAGAATCCAGTAAATATCACGGGGGAGGGAATATGATGGAGAGAAATAGTTATCAATAGTAATTGTGAAAAAGAGAAGGGTGGGGGGGAATTGTACAAAAATATTGATAGCAACTCTTTGTGGTCGCTAAGAATTGGAAATCAAAGGAATGTCCATCAATTGGGGGATGACTGAAAAAGCTGTGGTATATGAGTATAATGGAATATTCTTGTGCTATAAGAAATGACAAGCAGGATGATTCTAGAAAAACCTGGAAAGACTCATATGAATTGATGTATAATGAAGTGAGCAGAACTTAGAACACATTGTGCATAGTGACAGCAGTAGTGTTCTATGAGCAATTGTGAATGACTTAACTACTCTCAGCAATACAATGATCCAAGACAATCTCAAGGGACTAATAATGAAGCATACTATCCACTCCCAGAGAAAGAACTCATATTTATTGACACAGACTGAAAAAAAAAGCACTTGTGGATTGTACATATATATAATGTATATCAGATTGGTTGCTTTCTTGTAGTGGGGGAGGAAAAGGAGGGAGGGAGAAAAATTTGGGACTCTAAATCTCATGAAAATGAGTGTTGAAAACTACCTTTACATGTATCTGGAAAAAAAAATAAAATAAATGTTTGTTACAAAAAAAAAAAAGGATTTGCTCAAAGGAAATAGCATACACTCAGTTGGGCATAGAAATATCTTCTATAGAGAAGTGGGAAGGGATGGGTATAAAAGAAATGGGGATTAATAGAAGGGAGGGCAGATTAAGGGAGGCAGTGGTCAGAAGCAAAACAGACTTTTGAGGAGGTACAAGGTAAAAAGAGAGAGAAGGATAAACTGGGGAAAATAGGATGGTGGGAAATACATAGTTAGTGATCATAACTGTGAGTATGAATGATGAAATCATCTATAAAACAGAATAAGATAAAAAGAATTAAAAACTGGAATCCCATAATATGTTGTTTATAAGAAACACACTTGAAAGAGAGATGCACACAAAGTTAAAATAAGAGACTGGAACAGAATGTTTCAGCTGAGATGGGATGGGGTGGGGTAGCAATCATGATTGCAGATAAAGCAAAAGTAAAAAGAGACCTTATTTAAAAAGATTATCAGTGAAGTTACATTTTGCTAAAAGGTACTATACATAATGAAGTAATATCAATACTGAACATATTTGCTTCAAGTGGTATAGCACTCAAATTCTTAAAGGAAAAGTTAGGTGAATTATAGGAGAAAATAAATAATAAAACTATAATAGTGAAGACTTCAACTTTTTCTTCTCAGACCTTGATAAATTTAACCATAAAATAAACAAGAAAGAAGTTAAGGAAATGAATAAAATTTTAAAAAGTTAAATATGATAGAACTCTAGAGAAAACTAAATGAATATAAAAAAGAATATACCTTTTTTGTCAGCTGTACATGTCGCCTTTACAAAAACCAACTCCTGTATTAGGACATAAAAGCCTCACAAGCAGATGCAGAAAAGCAGAAATATTAAATGCATCTTTTTCAGAGAATAATACAATAAAATCATATGTAATAAAATTCTGTGGAAACATAGATTACGAATAAATTGGAAACTAGATATCTAATCCTAAAGAATGAGTGGGTCAAAGAACAAATCATAGAAACAATAAATAATATCATAAAAGAGAATGATAACAAAGAGACAATATCCCAAAATTTCTGAGATTCAGCCAAAGCAGTACTTAAGGGGAAATTTCTGTCTCTAAATGCTTACATCTTTAAAACAGAGAAAGAGTAGATCAATGAATTGGGTGTGTAATTTTTTAAAATAGGAAAAGAATAAATTAAAAATCCCAAACTAAACTCCAAAATAAAAATCCTAAAAATCAAAGGAGAGGTTAATAAAATTTAAAATAAAGAAACAATTGAACTAATAAATAAAACTAGAAGCTGATTTAGTAAAAAAAACAATAAACTTGATAAATCATTTAAAAATAAGTAAAGCAAATTGTCAGTATTAAGAATGAAAAGGGTCAGTTCCTCACCAATGAAGATTAAATTAAAGCAATTATTAGAGCTATTTTGCACAATTATATGCTGATAAATCTAATAGTTTAAGTGAAATGTATGAATATGTACAGAAACACAAATTACCCAGATTAAGAGAACAAATAGAATACTAAAAACCTCTATCTTGCTTAGAAAAATATCCCCAGGACCAGATGGATTCATAAGTAAACTCTACCAAACATTTAAAGAACAATTAATTCCAATACTATGTAAACTATTTGGAAAAATAGGCAAAGAAAGAGTCCTTTGAAATTCCCTTTACAACAGAAATATGGTGCTGATACCTAAACCAGGAAGAGCAAAAACAGAGAAAGAAAACTATAGACCAATTTCCCTAATGAATATTGATGCTAAAATTTTAAATAAGATTATAGCAATGTATCACAAAGTTGGTATACTATAACCAAGTGCAATTTATACCAGGAATGTAGGAGTGGTTCAATATTAGGAATACTATCAATATAAATGACTATCAATAACAGAAACAACAAAAATTATATGATCAATAGATGCAGAAAAATTAAACACTCACAAAATGTGACACTAATTTCCATTAAATACATTGGAAAGCACAGGAATAAATGGAGCTGTCCTTAAAATAATAAGGAGTATCTATCTAAAACCATTAGCAAGTAGTATCTGGAATGGGGATCAAATGAAAGCCTTCCCAATAAGATGAGGTGCGAAGAATGCCCATTATCACCACAATTATTCAATACTGTATGAGAAATTATAACTATATTAAAAAGAGAAGGAATAGAAGAAACTAAAGAAATTAGAGCAGACAACAAGGAAACAAGACTATATTCTTTATAGATGATATGATGGTATACTTGGAGAATCCTAGAGAATTAATGAAAAAACTAGTTGAAATAATTAACTTTAGCAAAGTTACAGGGTATAAAATACACTCACATAAATTGTCAGCATTTCTATTTATTGCCAACAAAATCCATTGCTAAGAGGTTAATCAGTGGCTTCTTGATGAAAATAAATGCAGAGGGGTTTCTCCTTACTTATTCAATTTTCTTTAGAAATGGATAAAAGAGAGGGGCAACTAGGTGGTGCTGTGGATAAAGCACTGGCCCTGGATTCAGGAGGACCTGAGTTCAAATCTGGCCTCAGACACTTGACACTTAGTAGTTGTGTGACCCTGGGCAAGTCACTTAACCCTCATTGCCCTGCCAAAAAAAAAATGGATGAAAGATTAATGATAAAAACAGATCTCATTAAAGGGGGCTTCAGTCACCTCTGTTGGAAAAAGCAGGAAGGCACTCACAGGATGACTCAATGGGCTATTTCCATTTCTAATTTCTTTGATTCTGACTAGAAAAAGAAATAATAGCTGTACTATTTTGGTCTTCAGGGAAAACTAATTGTGTTAACTAGAAGCTTTTTTCAATCCAGAGTCCTATAAAAATACTTAAAAGCAATAAGTAAGTTGATGCTAAAATGTCAAGTCCTCATTAACCCATAGACTTTCATCCTTTGTTTGGGTCAATGGGCTACAAAATATTCAAATGTAGATAAAAGTTGAATTCTCATATGAAACAACTCATATAAGCCCCCTAAAAATAAGGTCCTTTAAAATGCCCTAACCAGAAAAATCAGGGTACAACTAATGTAGGTTGCCTGAAATTCCAAAACCTCAGCTGATTGCCAATCAGCAACCAACATGTCAGATATTTCGTTGATTAAAGCAGGTGCTTCAAACAATCCATATCAAGTTATTACAGAATCAAAGAAATTAGAGATGGAAATGGCCCATTAAGGCATCCTATGGCCCATTAAGGCATCCTATAGCCCATTAAGTCATCCTTCCTGCTTCTTTCAACCCAGGTGACTGGAGCCCCCTTTGATGAAATCTGTTTTTATCAATCACCTTTTCATCCATTTCAAAAGAAAATTTAATAAATAAGGGGAGACCTCTGCATTTATTTTCATTGAGAAGCTACTGATTAACCTCTTAGCAATGGAATAGCTACTGATTAGAATAAATCTGAGTGAACAGGCTGATTATAAGAATTCTGGCTCTGGTGTTATTAAGCAAATAGTAACTGATTATAAAATAGGGCACTAATCTGAATGAAAAATTTATAAGTTTCTTGAAAGTTTCTGAAACCTTTTTATCCTTCAAAAAGTTTCTTTTCAAGTTAGCAGCTTGAATTCCCCTGTCTTCCACAAGCATCATTTAAGTTGGGGATTAAAGGGAACTTAATATCTGGAAAAGACAAAAATGGTACTTATATTTTTAAATCTTTTAGAGGATCAGAATTGCATTACAATTAGGCTAAAGGCCATTACCAAAAATGCCAGAACAAGGAATAAGTAGAATAGAAGGCAAAAGCGTAAAAGCTTTGAGGTGGAACAAAATGAAAGCGTCTAAACATTCTTACAAAATTACAAACATTCTAAACATTTATACAAAATGCTTCTAACAAAATGAAAGCTTCTAAACATACAAATATTCAACACTTCAAATTTTTTTTCAAACAGTTCTGAGAAAAATCAAACTGGACACATAATTAATGTCGAGGTTAAATTGAATAGTGGCTCTAAAGTAACATCAGCTATGATTTTTTAATCAATTTAGAGAGACTAAAAAATTATGAACCTGCTAAACAATAAATAATTATTCTTCAAGAATTAATCTACAGTAGATGTGTGGAATAATACCAAGAGACATATTAAATGGTTCTTGACCAAGGGAACAGGTACAATAAAGACCATACAGAAGGTAGATTGTCCCATGTACAAATAGAGATTTATGGGGATTGATTCTTTTTTAAATCACTAGACTCAAACAATACTTGAATACACAAGACATCAATTACCTAAACAGACACTATGCAAATAGATGCTATCATAATTAGGATGTCATTTCACCAAGCTAACCTCTGAACCAGACCATTTTCAGTTACTAATAGCATCTCTACAGGGCAGGACCTAGAAACACATCATCAATGCCTTCCGCCCTTCTTAGAGATGGCTCTATTTACATGCATAGGTTTCCCCATTGCTGTCCTCAAATGGGTAAATGAAATGAAAAACTAGAGCACTGAAAAAAATGGCATGATATTATTTCCATGCTCTCTTAGACCCAGAAAAAAAGTTTATTTGTTATTGAGATATATAGGATTCAGGACAGAATTTTGCAGATAAACTGTCTCTACCACCCTTATTCACCAAATAATTGCTCAACTCTCCACTTAATTTTGCCTGTGTAAATACAAACTTAAACAGATGAATTCATTATTATCACAATCTAATTCTATTCAGCTCTCTATCAGGATAATAATTGCAATCAGAAAAAGAGAAATTAAAGAAAATTCATTTCTCTTCGAATATACAACTTACAGGTTATGAACCACTCTAGACACCAAATGGAAAAGGGCCATACAAATGAAAATAGGTCATGAGACATAATTGTCATGGAAATCTAATTATTACAAAAGTGCAAATTTAGATTGAATTTGGGTTCAGAAAGAAACACAAAAAGATTGTTTCAATCATCATGCTAACAAATACCATCAGAAAAATAAAAAAAAGGGAAAAAGGACTTCTTTTCTGTTCAGAAAGGTTGGTCTTGTACTACTAAGCAGGGCTATTTATAAAAAGATAATTATAAATTCTTTTAAAGGTAAACCAATTTGACATTTAAATGAATCAAATTGGACCTAATTGCTACTATTGTCTCAGTACTGGGTAGCAAATTGAAATGCATTTCCACTTATAACTTTTCCTGTGTGTTTTACAATGCACCATTTCCTCACCTTTTAGTGCAAGATTCTCTTCCCTGGTCCTTCAGGTTTTGACCCACATTTCACTGTCTGTTCTTTTCCCTAGGATTCTATTGCACTAATAGTCATTCAGCATCATGTGGTTGAGTAGTTTATTGTTTTCTAAATACATAATGACTCTAAACTTGGTCTGCCTTGCTATTTTGTAAGTTAAGTGGGGGAAAGAATCACACTTCTTCATCATTCAAAGTGTTTGAAGCAGTTTCCAGTACTTGACTGGGCACTCAACAAATACTTTGAAATTACTCAGTATGGGGGGCAGCTAGGTGGCGCAGTGGATAGAGCACCGGCGCTGGATTCAGGAGGACCTGAGTTCAAATCCAGCCTCAGACGCTTAACACTTACTAGCTGTGTGACCCTGGGCAAGTCACTTAACCCCAATTGCCTCACCAAAAAAAAAAGAAAAAGAAAAGAAATTACTCAGTATGCTATTTTAAGAGTTTCAGTTACATCCTATTTTCTTTACATTTGACTTCTATCATCATCATTACCATCACCATCACCATCATCTTCATCATTCAGAACTCAAACCCAGTACCCTAACTTCCTAGATAGTATCTACCTTACAGTAACAGATCTCACTCACAAAGAATGATTTATAGGTGCGAATTTCAGATGATGAATAACTTGTGAGAATAAATTTCCTCCTCCTTTAGAAAGTTATCTTTCCAGAACCTTGGAAAGGTGCTATCTGAAATGGCTCACAATTATGCTTTCTAACATAGCACCAGTACAGTCAGCCTTAATGGAATGAAAGTTCTTGTTGTTTGCCCTTCATTTTCTAAAAAGACCAGTGACATCACAGGATGATGTCTCGGCTCATACATGAATTAGATTTAAGTGAGGCACAAAGCCATCAGACTTACTTTCTCTTATAAAGTCATCAAAGTCTAGTGACAAAGCAAAAGTCAGGACAACTGGTGCTGGCCTGGGATATAGTGGATAACCTTGGCATCTTTGATGCTTAACCATACTCCAAACCAAAGCACTCCACAGCACCTGCTTCGGCTGCCTTCATGTCCATCAGAAAAAAGTTGTTCTCAACCACTCATTCTAACAAGGACAGTCTTCACATGCTTGGGGTAGATACTTCCCTAACTCACCAATGGGTTTGAGACTTGTCAGATACCCTCAGCCTTAAGCTGTCTGCCAAGATGATTCATAAAAGTGTGGCCACTGCACATAATACAACTTCTTGGAGTCACAGGTGAGAGTTGAGTATCAAGTGTACAGCAAAGGTGGATGAGAAGTTCTGAAAAGGGCTCAGCAAGCCCTCACACCAGAGGTGCTAGTCTTCCTTGAATACCCATACATCCCATGAAATGAAAACAACATATGAAGGGGAGAGAAATATCTACCTTGGAAAATCACTGACTGGTGAATCACAACAAAAATATTTAGACTTCTACTAATTATGAAATGAAATTTAGGTATCTTTACTAAAGAGGAAGGGAAGCAATGGCATTAGAGAGTGGCCTCAAAGCCAGGAAGACCTGACTTCAACTTCTTCTTCTCATGACATATACTGGCTATCTGGTCCTGCATCAATCATGTAGCCTCATGATGCTCCAGGCAACTCTATAAAACTAAAAATTGAAGAGAAGATACCAAACTATGCTATTAGAGACAGATTCCTCACTTGGGAGTTCCCTATGTCAATAAAATAAAAAGTTGAGTGCCTATCTACTAAAGATGAAGAATAGATCATTAGCCTGTAGAACCCAATAATCACTTAAAATCATTAAATAACTGAATTAGAACTTAAAACTACAGACCCCATGAACTCCCAAAATGGCTAACCTGAAGCCAATAGAAGCCAAATTGAAAAATAAAGGCAACTAAAGAAAATACAGTATTGGCAACAGCCACTCAAACTCTGGTCTCAGAATAATTTGGAAATTATCCAAACTTTGGCCTATCTCAAGGGAAACTGAGCCTTTTATGAACCACCTGGATAGCTTGCAGCTTTTCCAACTTTTAGACCTTCCTAAGAAAACTTAAAGCAAGAGAAAATGCTAAGTATCATGATAACAAAAAGTCTTCACCCTGGTTGAAACCATGCAAAAGCATTTGAGGGCACTGCCATATTTAGGCACACAGAGATCCCAGGTATAAGTTGTCCCTTTAACAATCCCTTATATTTTTAATGTGCCCTCTAGGTATTCTGGAGTGTATGTTAGCACAAAAGTAACTATATATAGGAAGGGAAGGAAGAGAGGGAACAGGTTCCTACTATGTACCATGCACTATGCTAAGTACTTTATATTATCTCATTTGATAATACAGACCTAGTCTTCATTGTTTTGTTTTGTTTTTGGGGGGTTATTTTTGCAGGCAATGGGGGTTAAGTGACTTGCCCAGGGTCACACAGCTAGTAAGTGTCAAGTGTCTGAGGCCGGATCTGAACTCAGGTACTCCTGAATCCAGGGCCGGTGCTTTAACCACTGTGCCATCTAGCTGCCCCAGACCTAGTCTTCATTAAGAGTAGTACTCTTTTATTTGACATGTCTGAACACTAACTTATATTTGAATTATGTATCTTTTTACATTTTAGTTCATATTTAAGTTACATTTTAGCACTAGAATAATTGTTTGTCATATGGCCCATTTCCCAATGTTTAAAGTATAGTACATGATTTGAACTATAAATAATAGGCATTTGAATGATCACAAAGAATATGAAAGATGGTGTAGGACTTACTTTCTTGATTCTACTAATTCTATTAGAGAAACTAAAGAGGATATATTTAGGATAATCATGACTCATAGATTGAAAACTATTGAACTTGCCTTGTAATCAGGAAGGAGTAACTATCCCAGCCATCACTTATAATAGGCCGACATCTTGGCAGGTACAATTTGTCTCATGCTCTTCCCATAATTTTGTTATATTTTTTTGCTTAAACTCATTTTCTTTTTTTTTTTGGTGGGGCAATGGGGGTTAATTCACTTGCCTAAGGTCACACAGCTAGTAAGTGTCAAGTGACTGAGGTCATATTTGAACTCAGGTCCTCCTGAATCCAGGGTTGGTGCTTTATCCACTGCACCAACTAGCTGTTCCACATAAACTCATTTTCAAAGAGAATTAATTTACTTTTCTGTCATCTCAAAGGAAAAAAGGGAAAGGTATGGTGAGTAGTCCCCCCACCCTCTCAAACTTACCAACAATCTCACTTGGTTCCTTATTGTAAAGCTTTTTGTTCCAGTAAAGGAGTCTTAGGAAAGGAAAAGAGACCAAGAGAACAAGACAAATTCCAACAAACATGTGTGCTGTGAATCCAGCAAAATCCATTCCCTAAAGGTTAAAAAAGGAAAGAAAAATAGCAGAGTCTCACTTTCTATATAGTGGAAACAGTACTCCTCTTCAGTTACATTTTATAATTCAATGACCCATATGATCCCAAAACATCTGGACAAAACCCATTAATGATCTGTCATTTGCCCAGATGTTTCATGTGTATAGTGGCAAATATTTTGAGAAATTGCCAGATTGTCGATTGAATTTTTCATTTTGTCCCAATATTTTCCCACACAACACATTACAAAACATTAGTTAGAAAGACCCTCAGGAAAGAATTGCTATTGAAAAATTAACAGATTGCTTTAAATCCATATAGCTTCTAATAAAATACACATATCCATATTATATATATATATATATATATATATATATATATATACGTATATTAAACTATGGAAATTAACCTGTGCATGTAGGTAAACATCTCACATATAAGTGAATACATATATAATGTATACATGCATAGTTATCTATACATTTTTAGTACTTCAGAATATATGACTTCTTGAATATTTGTACCACCTCTACTAATGAAGATCACAGCCCCTCCATGATTTATCAAATGGTTTTTAAGTACAGTTGTTGCCCCAAATCATCATGATGTGGTAGTCTATTTTCTTATGATGACTCCCTCAAAAATTAGTCTGGCCGATCCTCAGACAATAAACACAAACCCACCAATGAGACTACACTGGAAACCTTTCTACCTTGCTGGAAATAGTGCTCTAGTTGTCATAGTCTTTTGGAATTCAGGATTGTCTCTATGCTTTGATGAAACATCCAAGTAGGTCTTTAGTGGTAGAATGAAATAGATCAATGAGTGAGAGGGGTGGAGAGAGACAGACAGAGACAGAGACAGAGAAACAGAGACTGAGATAAAGAAACAGAGAGAGAAACAGAGAGACAGAGAGGGCCAATTGTTAAATTTTGAGTGTGAAATTTTATACCCAGGAAATTGGCAAATGCTATAAAGCAGGCCTTGATTATTGTTTTGTTTATTGAAAGAAAGTGATGGAGAAAATGATAATAATGTAGATTAAACTTAAAACGTGTCCTGAGTACATTTTCTTTTTTGAGAGATATGGTTGTTAAATATTTGCCAACATAATACTATATAGATATTTTCCTATACATATAGTTATAAACTGTAGGATAAAATCTATCTTTCTATCAGGAAATTACATCAATTACCCAGGCCTTTAGTCTCCAGACTCAATTAAGTCTTAATACTTTTTTTTCGGGGGGGGGAGTTGGGTTTGGGGTTTTTTTTGTTTGTGGGTTGTTTTTTTTGGGGGGGTGAGGCAATTGGGGTTAAGTGACTTGTCCAGGGTCACACAGCTAGTAAGTGTCAAGGGTCTGAGGCAGGATTTGAACTCAGGTTCTCCTGACTCCAGGACTGGTGCTCTATCCACTGTGCCACCTATTTGCCCCTCAATACCTTTTAAGGAAAAAAAACCAGCCTAGGCAGAGCCAAGATGGTAGAGAGAAGCCAGGAAGTTGCCTGAGCTCTGCCAAGTTTCCCTCAAAGAACCAGCCTAACCTATATGGATAGGAACCTTAGTAGACATTCCTCCTATTGCATACCTATTAGTCATCATCTATGTCTACATGAAAACTAAAGAACCAGCTAGTTATAATTTTCAATAGGGAATAGTAATCAGGACACTTACTGTCTGGTTCATATTTTTGTTGTGAATGTCAGTCAAATGAAGTACAATCTCTTTGTTCTAAGATTCTTTTTAGTGAGAATCTTGCTATTATTAAAAATGAATCAACTTAACTTATAATAGAACTATAAGCTATAGGCAGACCTATACAAATTATAGATGCATGTATTTTATAGCTGTAAATATATATTATTTTGATTTCTTGCTGTTGTGTATGCAAGTAGGTATACATAGATATATTCATACATATACCTATATCAGTAGATTTATGTGTAAACACATAGATATACATAGCTACATAGACATGTAGAAATACATACACATACATGTATGTGCATGTATTTGTGTGTGTATATGTATATAGGTGTGGGCACATATTTATCATTCATTCATATCTTCTGGCATAATTTAATATGGATATCTTCCCATTTTTGCTTGTTCTTTGCTCATTGTTCATTAGTTGTGATGGCATGCTGGGTAACTATCATTTAGTGGGTAGAGGCCAGAAAAATGGATCTAAACTTGGGTTATAGGTCTACTTCTGCTTTAAGGGATAGAAACCAGGAGAGCTAATAACTTTTCAACCAGTACTCATGCTCAATAACGAAAATATTGAAGGGGACAAATAGATTTAAATCTAGTCCAATGTCTCTCTTTCCTGTAAGACAGGTGAGTAAGAAGGGCAGCTAGGTGGCACAGCGGATAGAGTGCTGGCCCTGGATTCAGGAGGACCTGAGTTCAAATCCAGCCTCAGACACTTGGCGCTTACTAGCTGTGTGACCCTGGACAAGTCACTTAACCTCAATTGCCTCACCAAAAAAAAAAAAAAAAAAGATAGGTGAGTAAGATTCTAGAGTTAGCTATACATGTACCTCCTTTTGAACTGCCCGTGGTTAGATATGCTATGGGGATTTACACATCTTACATTTGCAACATACCTTATAAATACATAGATAGGGAAATAGGGTGCTTCAGGCTCAATATAAATCTGCAGTGTGATGCAATAGCTCAAAAGTTAGCATGATATTGGGCTGCATAGAGAGGCATAACTCCCAAGAGTAAGGTAATAGTCCCTCTGCATTCTGTCTTGATCAGATCATATCTGGAATATGGTATTCAATTCCAGATGCCACATATAAGAATGATATTGAATAGCTGGAGAGTGTCCAGAGGAAGTTAACCAGAATTGGGGAAGGCCTAGAATCCATACTATAGGAGAATCTCTTGAAGGAAGAGGAATGCTTAAGACGGAGGAGAGAGCACTTAAGGGAAATGTGATAGTTGGCTTCAAGTATGTGAGGAAGTGTCACATGAATGCAGGATTAGTCTTGTTCTGTTTGGACCCTGAGTGCAGTTGGTCAACAAATATTTATTAAGCACTTAATATGTAAAAAGGCAAAAATACAGTTTCAGTATTCAAGGAGCTCACATTCTGTTGGAGGAAAGCATCCAGTAAATGATTATGTTCATAAAAGCTATTTACAGAATAGACAGAAGGTAATCTTAGAAGGAAAGCTCCAGCTCTAGAGGGGAAAAGGAAGGAAGGAAGAAATACTATCTTATTTGGTTTTCACAATCACCCTGGGAGGTAGGTGGTATTATTATCCCCATTTTACAGCTGAGGAAACTGAGGCAGACTGAAGTTAAGTGACTTGCCCAGGATCACACATCTGATAAGTGTCTGATACTAGATTAGAACTCAGGTCTTCCTAACTCTAGGACAGTGCTCTATCCACAGTTTTATCAATTACCAAGCCAAAGATCGTTAAGCTAGGAGTGAGGAGATCTGGATCTGATTTTTACTAGCTGTATGACTTTTAGCAAGGCACTCAAGCTCTTTGAGCCTCAGTTTCTATGTATGTAAAACAGAAATAACAATGTTTACATTATAGTACATACTTCATAGGCTTGTTGTGAGGAAAACATCCACTACCACCCTTCTATCTGTATATTTCTTTCACTCTATTTATCCTTCTTAATTGTTCTCCATGCTGTAAAAGCCACCAAGGTTTTATCTCCTAACCTAAAGTAAATCTCTTGTATCTTAGTTCTGTACCACTTTATTTTCCCTGTATTACCTAGCTCTCTGTGTGATAAAAGTTTCTTTCGGTAGGTCATGCGTGCGCTCTCGCTCGCTCTCTCTCTCTCTCCCTCCCCTTCCCTCTCTGATCTCCCATTCTCTCTCACACATGCGTGAACCCCTGTGATTTCAATTTAGAAATCATAAGAAAGATATAGAAAAAAAAGAATCACAAAATCATGAATTTTAGAAGGAAGTAATCCATGCAAATGTCATGTACATTTTTATGCTAATTATTATCCTAAGTTTTTTATGTAAATATATCTAAAGGCCTCCTCCTGTTTTCATATATCTCTGTAATTTCCTAGGAAAAGTCATTTTTTTAAAGGTCCTGTGTCCCAAAGAAAAAAAAAATCCACAAGACTGATGTTAGTATAATTATTTTATTCAGTCTTTGCCTACTTCCTGATTTGTTCTTTTCTTTTTTTACTCTACACATGTTCCTCCTCAGTTGGACAGAGAAGTTTTACTTATACTGGAAAAAATGCTGCTAAATAATAGTAATAATTCACATTTATATATCATTTTACTGGTTTACAAAATACTTTCCTCACGATGGAGAAGCAATTAGCCGATTCCAATGTAAAGTGACAACTACTGAAACGGAGATCTATTGAAACCTTGTAAGAATCTAGTCCCATTTGGCCACAAATTTGTCTTCAGTAAAGAAAGTCATTCTGTATCCTGTTCAAAAATCCTGTCTCCTAGCAGCAAAATGCTCAGACTATTTCTCTATGAAGTCAAAATATTGAATCACTTAATTTTTAAAAACAGCTAAACAGGATGGGCAATACATCCAAATAAATTTTGACGGATTTTAAAAAGTTGAATCAACTGAGCCATCCAGATAGATATATTGGCATCTCTAGGCAAACTCTAGATGTGAAAATAGAAGTTTATTGATCCACCTTCAAATTTCCTTAGATTCTACATCCCTGGTTCTGTTCTCTCCATGGGGAGATAATAGGAATTAGAGTTATAAGGGGTCTGAGAAAATTTCTCACCAATCCCCTCCCTTTAAAACTAAGAAAACTGAGGGTCATAGAGATGAAATGACTTGTTCAACACCACACAGGCAACAAAGGAATAGCCTGGATTCAAAACATAGTCTTCTTATTCCAAAGCCAGGGTTCTTTCTCCTATACCATGTTGAGAGAATGACAGAACTTTATATGCTGGTATAAAAGGTTTTCCAATATTAGTCTGCCACTGTGGGTCTGGTTAGCACTTGGCTTTCTATTTAATTTATTATTTCATTGGCTTTTGAAGTTTTCATAGAAAAGACACTTTAAAAAAGATTTTTAGCTAGGCATACATAGTGGCAAACACATGTAATCCCTACTATGTGGGGAGAGAAGAAATTATTTAGGGGATCATTTGGCTTTGGGAGTTCTCAGCTACAATTAGTTAAAGCCTATCAGTTGTCTGGTTACTGATATGGCAAGTAGGAGTAGAAAGGTCATTAAGCTGCCTAAGGAGGGTTAAGGAAGGTTTGGGTTGGACTAGCTGACTTCTGAGGTCCCTTGTAATTTCTCTGAATCCGTGAAAATGCTTTCACTCTGCATCCCCTTCCAGATCTGGATGCTTTGCTAGCTCTGGTTCTTTCCTCATTCCTTCTTTCTTTCTGAAAGGGACTCTTCAAATCCTTGATTGAATTAGTGAACCTGACTTCATCTGCTATGAAAGGGATGGTCAATAGACAAAGATGACTTGGGATACATTCCCAAAAAGAAGCTTTGGAAGAAAATGTCAGGAGCAGGGCTATCAGTTGCTACAGAAACATTTCATGTCCCACTAAAGCAAGGGTTACTACTGATGAGGGGCTTTTAAGTAGCAGAGCAATATTATCCTGCTAGAAAATGCACAAGTCCTTTGGCAGCTGGAGACCAATTCTCCCCCCTTTAACCAGGCACTAAGAGGAGAATTAAAGAGTAAAGAAGTATAAATTACACCCTGTAAGAGAGCCTTTCCTTTTGACTAAGACATTATTCATTCCAGGATCCTTCTTTTAAAATGTCAATACACTGGGAAGAGGGGATTACAGAGAAGGGCAGCAGGAAGGTACACAATACCAACTCTGCCTTAAGCCCAATTTTGTCTAAGTTCCAGCCTGATCTTGAAAAGGCATTCCTAAAGACTATTGCAAAGCCTGGCAATGACTTTCTTTCTTACTGTATAAATTATATATTTATTATTTATTTTCCTTGTAAATATTTTCAAAATTAATTTCAAAGCTTAAAATAATTTTGGAAGACTTTTCCTTCTGACATTAGTCTGTTAATGAACATCCAAAGAATGCACAACAAATATGCCTCTTCTGGGATGCAAATATCTGCCTGCAATCTCATTACACTGTTGATAGCAAGGTCTTATAAATTAATCACTGCTGAAAACACATTCCCTTAGAATTCATTTGTGACTTCATAGAGATAAGTATTGTCTTATCTTCTCACTGCTAATGAATAAATGGGAGCAGCTCAGATTTATCCACAAAGACCCAGCAGGGTATAGTTTTCCTGAAAGATAAAGTTTAACCCTGAACTTCTGGAGCTATAACTTTCAATAAAAGGTAAGGAATTCTTTCTCTAAACTATAAAGTCATAACCTGGAGGCTGATACTCAGAAGGATGCCACACTGGCAAAAGTCCAATGACATTAGCCAGAGGGTTTATCCAAGGCCCTGACCTCATCATAAGTCTGAATCTCTAATGGGTCATAAGAAAAAAAAAATGAATTCGAAGGCTACTCATCCAAATGCCCTGCCTTTGGCCCATCACTACTAGATTTTAAATCTGGGAAGTTTCTGTAGCAATCTGTTAAATGACCTGAAAAACCATTGTGGAATACAGGGATGATTTAATATAAAGAATATAAATAGTATGGCTTTCCCCTATCTTCCCTCATACTCTGAATGACATGGTACAATACACAAGTGCACTTTTCAGGTCAGTTTCATTACTCCACTTTCAGTTTTATGCATTCAAACACAAGACTCCAAAGGCAGCTTTAAAATAGTGTAGTATTAATTCTATTGTTCTCCAAGAAAGGCAATGTGCCTGGGATTGCACATTAGTACCAATTAGGTACTATCTTGGGGCAGTTTTATAAAGATAAACCATAGTATCCTCTTCCCTGTTGTGTCAGAGTATTATCTGTTATGTGGTCATAAAAATAAAGGGAGAGAAAAAGAGACAGTATTCAGAGATTAGAAATAAAGTCAGAAAAACCTTATTGGAACTAGCTCATCATAAAATCCTTCTAGTAAGAGGTTGAGAAAAATGTAGCCTAACCTACCTCTAAACAGAGGGTAACCCTACTTTTCTGGATATCTACATATATTAATTTACCTAACCCACCTTTCTCTTTTTCATTCTTCTTTATTTCCTTCCTTCCATCTTTCTTTTTTCTTTCCTTTCTTCTGTCTCTGATTATGTGTGTATATCATAAATTAAACCAGCATAAGACTGAGACAGTTTTAAACTACTTAACTCCTAATGCAAATGTAAGCCAACCACTGTTTTACTCTTAAGTCGTCCATCAGCACCCAAAAGAAAATGTCAAGAAGGAGGAACTATGCTTAGTTTCAAGCAAAGACAACCCTAAGGATAAGAGATATAAGTTAACAAGTAAGCCAATATCTGCATCTGTTTGTGGAAATCCAATTATCTTGGTACATACCGTCTTCCTCAACTCCTGATTGGAAACAATAATCACATTTGGTGGATCCCCAACAGCTGTGGCAGCTCCTCCAATATTTGTAAAAATCACTTCTGCTATTAGGACATGTCTGGGATCAAGATTGAGTACCTCACATAACCTGTTGAAGATTCAGGGAAATGAAACCACTTGCTTAGCCTTTGATTAAATTGCCCTTCAGATTCTGAGTCTTATATAAACCCAAATAACAAAAACAAACTTCATACTTAGGGCATAAACCACAAACACACCAACCAAAAAAGGGGGTGAGGGGGAGAAAATACATATGGGCAACAGCTAGTAGCAGAGGACCTCAGATCATAGTTCTATGTATCTAATCTACCTTTGGTTCAACATCCATAACTGTAAAAATGTAAATAAAGCTACTTCCATGCCTCACAAGTATGGTAGGAAAAGACAAGGAGGGGGTTTTCATAGGCATGCAGGAATGGCATTTTTTTCAGTCAGTGGCACAACCAGCACTTTTATGCATAGAGCAAAGAGCTTATGGTAAGACTGACTTCCTTGAATGAGGCAGGACATGGTAACCAGCAAATTGCAGCAGCAGCACATGAAATAGCAGCATCAGTAGCATTCATAGTCTCTATAGACCACTTTGAAGTCCTAGATTACTTTCTACATTGCTTTGTTACTTTTGTCTTGCCCTCAAGTTGGACAGCTCCTGAAGTACAATCCAGCCCATTCCCTGAGTCTCCAGTGTTATGCCTACTAAGTTCAAGATCATTCCTGATTCAGTCTAGTGTTTCACATGTTCCTCTCACACAGCTCTGGGGAAATGTAAACATATTTACCGCTAACAAATACTGTGTCTGGGAACTCATAGACTGTTTTATGACCCCAGAGTGATAGGGGACTACATTCAGTTTTCGTTTGTTTTTTTGTTTGTTTGTTTGTTTGTTTTTGTTTTTTTTTAGTGAGGCAATTGGGATTAAGTGACTTGCCCGGGGTCACACAGCTAATAAGTGTTAAGTGTCTGAGGCCAGATTTGAACTCAGGTATTCCTGACACCAGGGTCAGTGCTCTATCCACTGTGCCACCTAGCTGTCCCTACATTCAGTTTTTAAACTTACTAGGAAAAGCTAAGGTTTTATTGTTTGGGTGGGTAGGTCACACAGTGGCTAGAGCCCTGGGTCTGGAGTCAGGAAGACCTAGTTCAAATCTGGCCTTCCAATACACAGCTGTGTGATCCTGGCCAACTCACTTAACCTTGTTTGCTTCAGTTTCCTCATCTTTAAAATGAGCTGGAGAAGGAAATGACAAACTGCTCTAGTATCTTTGCCAAGATACCCTAAAGTAGGGTCACAAAAAGTTGGACATGACTGAAACAACTGAGCAATGAATAAGTCTGGAAAACAGACCAGGGGAGGTCTTGTAGTTTCCCTTTTGTCTCCAGTGAATTAGTGATTTGTCTTCAGGAATATCAAGATCCTTAGTAGGAAACCAAGGATGATTTCTAGTAACAGCACAGTCAGTCCCAAGAAGGAAAGGAGTCATTCCATTTTTTGTCTCCTCACCCTTTTATAACTTATCTCTGACCCCAATTCCAGCTTGCCAGACCACCAAGAACAGTAGGAATTAGAGTAACAAAGTCCTAGGAAGGAATGTGCACTATGGTTCTTGGAAGAAATCACATACAAAAAACTAACGAGCAGATAGAAAGTACTACCTACTGTTCTAGTGATCATGCATAAAGTCTTTTCCTTAAAAAAATGAAGACCTACTGAAGTCATAAAAACTACAATCAGTGGAAAAGTAAAAGAAAATCTGTCAGATGTTTAAAAAATACACAGTTGAGAAAGTCTGTGCAAACCTTCAGGCAGAAACAGGATCCAATTCAAGATAGTTAAACATCTTATATGAGTTTAGGCTAAAAATATCAAGATTGTACAACCAAAGGATTACAGTTCACAAAATTGTCCTTATTTTAAATAGAGAAAACAAAGACTTGTTTACTGACTCTTTAATATCAGGATGAGAGAACAAGTATCACTTGGTCTTCAAATGTAGAGTCTTAGACAAACCAATCAAAATATTACTCTGCATTAGAGGTTTAAAAAATGATGAAATCCCCAGGGATAGGGATTCCAGAGATGGGACATCTGCTAAAAAGGCAAAGGCCCATACAAATTCATGAAACAAATCCATGTGAAAATTCATGCAAACTCCATGGTAGAGTTAAAGGTATGGATGCTTTATGTGCATCCTCAACTTTTGAAGTTGATGGCAGCAGCATCTTTTAACATCATTGTCAGAGACAGAATAATGACCCAGATGCATCATTGCTTTGATTCAGTCTAGTGTTTCATGTCTTCCTCTCTCACAGCTAGGGGGGAAATTTAAGTATGTTTACCACCAACAAATACTGTGCTCTGGGAAGTCATAGAGTGTTTTATACCTCCAGAGTGATAGGGAACTAAATTCAGCTATTAATCTTTATTATAAAGAAAGTAGGAAGATTTTTTGGTCTATTTCATCTCCACTATAATGACAGCATGCAATTACATTTGTAAAGTTATGGACAAGGGGCAAGAAGCCTAACAATTGAAGAAAGAAAGGAGTCCAGCATGGAAGATATCCAAATATATAGATGTATAAAACTTATTTTCACTTCTAAGAATAATCATAAAAATAATGATTTGGGTAATTATCACTATAAAACTAACTATAGCCTGAGAAAGCTGAGTTAGATGTCTCAAAAATCAATATTTCTTTCACCATATTAAACAAAAAAGTCTTGTCTCTATATTACATTCCACAGACTTTTTGAGGAACTACTAAAATCTTTTAATTCTTTACATGTAAATTACAATAATACTTCAGCTGGTGTGTGATCTCATCAATGTGGATATTCCTCTCAACAATACAGATTAAAACCCATATATGCCTTCCCATCCTATGTAATTCTTTTTTGTTTCCTCCGTCATGCTTTCTCATATTGGATGGGTGGGAGACAGGTCTAAAAGGAACTTGAACTGTGTTTTTCTTAACTTTTGATTTCCCACGTACCTATATATTAATTATGGGTCAGCCTCGGTCTAACCCATGCAACCATTTTATTTATATAGATATAGATATATACATACATACATACATACATATATACATACATACTTTTTATTCTTTTTTGCAAATACTAATGCCTAAGAGTAAAAACTGTATAAAGTAGCATGCCTGTTGAATTGTCTTACTGGCTTACTCTAATAATGCTTTGTTCATCTCACAAGTAAGATATTGAAGACATGGGAAGAGGGGAGAAGTTTCCCAGTAGAATAGTGTATTCAGACCTAGTTTGATGAGATAAATCTGTATTGTTGATGTTCTTTGACTAACACAATAAGAAATAGCCATGCTGAGTTGAGTTAGGGAATGGAAAGGCACCAGCTCTCTGAGAAATTTGGACTATTTGGCATTCCTCTGGAGCTCCTTCTAGTGTTGAGTAGGTCTCTGTTCAAAAGTGCCTAGCTGCCAGGGTGAGTGTGGGACTTCCATATAGGCAAGCCAGAGGAAGTAGCACCACTTCATGGTCAAACAGGTGTTTATGTTAAGGTATTGGTATGTGAGACAGGATGCACTCTGAGAAACTATACCAGCCCTCACCACTCTCTAAGATCTTGTCTCTTAAAGCATTGTCTGTCTCTCTGTTTCCATTTCTCTGTCTTGTTGCTCCCCAATTCTCATTCTCTCCCCCTGTCTCTCTCTTTCTTTGTCTCTCTCTCTTCTCCCCATCTCTCTCTGTATGTCTCCCTCTCTCTCCCCTCCATTTCTCTCTCTCTCTTTGTCTCTCTCTCCCTGTCTCTCTCCATCTCTGTCTCCCTCTCTCCCTCTCTCCCTCCCCCTCCCTCTTTTCCTCTCCCTCCCCCCCAGAAAGTCTAGTTTATGCTCTGAAATAGTCTTAATAAATCACCAAGATTGTAGAAACTTTGGCTCGGTCAACCCCACCCTATAATAAAACCAGAGATCTCTTCTCATCTCTAGAATAGCTTCCCATCTCTCAATCTTGATCCAATACTTTATAAATTTAGGGGAAAAAATCACTGATAATGAATGTGCATGTAATTTAATAGTAGCATCAAGTAACACAGAAATACAAATAACTATTCAAACAAGATTAAGAAGACTACAACAGGCCTCAACACTAGGGTCCACCTCTTTCTCCCTTCCTCAGACCATCCTTGCACCCAGTATGAAAGGGGTTGAAACACAAAGGGGATGCAATTTGAACTCTGGATAAATATTTCCTACCACTGTGCACTAAGAAAAGCAGGGGGAAGAAAAAAAGACATTGAATGAACTTCACTTTAGCCAGCTGCCACAAAAACCAGTTAGGCTTCCTCTCAGATTCACTCTCCTTGCTTTCTCTAGTCCACATATTCTCATCTTATGATCTTCAGTCTGCTTCCCTTGCCTGGCACCACCAAATTTGGACATAGATCCCTTCTCATAGTGATTTGAATGCCCAACGAAGTTTTATTAAAACCCTCCTAACAGTCTAGACTATGCCTTCTCTATCATTCCAGAAAGGTCACCCAAAATGTCTGATCCTGGGAAAGTCCTCCAAAGTCTCCCACCACACTCTTGAGGTAGATAAAAAAAATGTAATGCTGAATCTTGGAAACCTGGAGCTACATAGGTCATGTTCATTCAGATAATGTGGTGATAAAACTAAAACTAAATCCAGATGTTGAGATTCCTACATCTAAAGACTCTCCTTTCTAACTTACTGATCCCTAGGCTTCCTCCATCAATTACAAAAATTACACAAATGTTTATTAAGTATCTACCATGTGGAAGGCAATATGTGAGACACTGATGACAAAGGTGGAGAATAACACAACTCTTGCCTTAGAAAATGTCCAATTGAAAATACACGCAAAAATAGGCCTGCTGTAAAGTGATGTTGATGATAGCAGGGACATTAAAATTAGCTCACAGTTACAGGGAACTTTTCTTTATAACCTTACGGGATGTTGTTGTTGTTATTGCTGCTGCTGATTATGATGGTGATTGTTTCAGTCATGCCCCTACTCTCCATGACTCCATTTGGGGTTTTCTTAACAAAGTTACCAGAGTGGTTTGCCATTTCCTTCTCCAGCTCATTTTATAGATGAGAAAACTAAGGCAAATTGGGTTAAGTGACTTGCCCGGGGTCACACAGCTAGTAAGTGTCTAAAGTCATATTTGAAGTCAGATCTTCCTGACTACAAGATCAGCATTCTATCGCATGTGCCACCTAGCTGCCCTTACAACTTTATGACATAGTCTGAGGTAAAGAAGTGGTTTGGTGGAAAGAGTGCTGGACTTGGAGACAGAAACATCTAAATTCAAATTTTGTCTGAAGTATTTACTAGCTACATAACCATGGGCAAGTCATTATATCTTTCTCAGTCTCAGTTTATTCATCTGTTAAAGGAGAATAATAATATCACTTACCTCACAGGGTTCCTTGAAGGATCAAATGAAATAACATATGAAAAACTTTGTAAACCTTAAAGTTCTATCTAAAGGCTAACTACTATCATTATGTATACAAATATTCATATCCCTATTTTACAAATAAGGAAACAGACTCAGAAATGTTAAATGAGCTGTGCATACACACAAAGCTAGTAAGTCTCAGGGTTAGCATTTGAAAACAACTTGTCTAATTCCAAATCCAACTTTCTTGCCACTACATTAGACAGTTTCTGGTAGAAAGAATGGAATTAGAATGAAGAAATCCAAATGAAGACCTCTGGAAGGGCCAGGAAATGAGGTCTTTAAAACTAGCTTTCTTGGGGCGGCTAGGTGGCGCAGTGGATAAAGCACCAGCCCTGGATTCAGGAGGACCTGAGTTCAAATCTGACCTCAGACACTAGACACTTACTAGCTGTGTGACCCTGGGCAAGTCACTTAACCCCCATTGCCCCGCAAAACCAAACCAAACCAAAACAAACAAACAAAAAAACTAGCTTTCTTTAAGGGGATTTAAAAGAGGAAAGGAAAGCACGGCTGAAGGGGAAAGGAACCAAATATTTTAGCATACACAGCTTGAAATAGAGCAGTAGAAAATGGCAAAGGATTGACTCCATAGATTATTGTGTACTGTCATCAAGGAAAGTAATATTTGTTAACAAGGAAAAGGACCAATCTTACCAAATGGTGTGGGGGGCTTTAGAATGATGTCAACCACAAGGAAAGGGGAAGAAAGGTTTTTCTTGTTTGTTTTTCATTATAATTTCTACAGGTCTGTTGCATTTACTGCAAGCTTAGTGTCACATCCTAGCCCTCAGTCCATCTCACCATGGCTTACCTTTAGTTCATCAACTTATCCCAGCCTGACGATTCCTTGAAATTCTTTCTTTTGCTTCAAAGACATAAATTTTCAATTTCCCCAAACCAAAAATCTCCCCTGTACTTCCTTGGCTAGTTTTCTCTTTATTCAGCTTCACTTCCCAAGATCAATGTATGCCAATGATAATTTAACTATTTCCTGATTACTTAATGTCCTTGACAGATAAATTTTACAAAAAATAAAAATAAAACTTTTGTCTTGCAAATTGTTTGCATTGAGTTTCCATGACAAATTTATGAGGAGACACAGAGTTGCCCAGGTTATAACCTTCACCAATGGAAGGATTACCCATCTCTGAGGTATCACAGATCCAACATATCAAAGCATGATTGGGCCTGGTACATGACAATGTAGTCATCAAGCAATCAACAAGCATTTATTAAGTGCCTCGTATGTGTCAAGGTCATAAATGTTACTGGGGACACAAAAACAATGAAACAAAATAGTCCTTGCCTTCATGGAAATTATATTCTATCAGTTGGGGAAAAACAAGATGGACCCAAGAATCTTACAATGAAATTCAACTATTTAGAATTTGGGATTCTAAGGTCATTCTCATTTTCAATTTGCATCAAGATCAAAAATGTTCAACCTCATCACTCACGAAACTGACTTTATGCAAAGTAAATAGTCACATAGCTTACCTTATGGTAACAGGTGTAAAGAGCAACATTGTGGTGACATTATCTAAAAATGCTGAAAGGAATGCAGCGATGAGACACAGAATAATGATCATGGCCCACACTCTGCCTCGAGACAGCCAGTATGCCTAATGAAAACAAATATCAAAAGAAACCCCCCAGCAATTAATGATTTCCATGAATATGTAGTTTATTTCCTTTACAGAGACAAGTTTTCATGACAGGCAGTATGGTATAATGGAAAATCATTGGACCCAGTGTCTAATCTTGTTTTCCTATTTAATAATTAATAATAATAATAACTAGCATTTATATGTTATCTATTGAATGCCAGTGCTTAGTACTTTACAAGAATTTACTCAAGACTTTACTCAAAATATAGTACTTTATTCATTTGATCCTCACAATAACCCTGGGAGATAGGTGCTATTATTAACATCATTTTACAACTAAGGAAACTGAGGCAAACAAGGGTGAAGTAACTTGTCCAGCTAGATAGTGCCTGAGGCTGCATTTGAACTCGAGTCTTCATGACTCCAGGCTCAACCCTCTATTCATTGTGCCACCTAACTGCTTCTAATTTATTTTATGTACCAAACATGTTTTTCCTCCATAAAATGACTAATTTTAACTTCCTCACAGGGTTATAAGGATATATGTGAGAAGTATATAAAGTTCTTAACTGCAAAGCATCATGTTCATTCAATTCATTTTAATTCAACACAATTTATTAAGTCCTAACCTTATTTAAAGCAAGTTTAGGTGCTAGAGAAACAAAGATTAAAAAAAGAAGAAGACACCTACTGCCTTCAGTGAACTTAGAATCATGTCATTTCCCCCATTAGGTTGTGAAGTACTTAAGAATAAGGACTTGGGTTTCTTTGTCATTTCTTTGGATCCCAACCACTTAGTACAATGCCTGGCACATTTTTGCTGTTTCTTAGTCATTTGAGTCATGTATGACTCTTCATGATCCCATTTGGGGTTTTCTTGGCAAAGATACTGAAGTGGTTTGCCATTTCCTTCTCTAGTTCATTTTATAGATGAGGAACTAAGACAAGCAGGGTTAAGTGACTTTCCCAGGGTCACATAGCTAGTAAGTGTCTGAGATCAGATTTGAACTCATAAACATGAGTTTTCCTGACTGTAGGCCTGGCACTCTATCCACTTTGTCACTTATCTGCCTGGCATATATTAGGTGCTTAATAAATGCTACCTGATTTGACTTGATTAATATTACTCATATGCAAATAAGTATAATACAAGGTAAGATGTGATAACATCAGAGGAGAGGTGCAGACAAGATGCTATGAGAAAAGCTAAGGAGATTTCATACAGGATGGTTTCTGAGAGAAGCTTGCATAAGATAGAGCTTGAAGGGAGAAAAAGATTTCTATAGATAAAGAAAGAGGAAACAGGCGATGAGATCAGAAAATGGCTAGTCGTCCCATTTAGCTAGAAAATCGAGTGGGTGAAAGGAAATACAGTACAATATGGCTACATTATGGCTGAAAAGGTTGGTTGGAGACAGATTAAGAATGGTTTTAGTATGCCAAGATGAGAGATTTGTATATAATGATTTTATTCTATAGACAATAAGGAGTCCTCATCCCTTCCAGTCCTAAATTTATAATCCCAAGGTCCTAAAAATGTACTAAATGTTTTTGAGCATCTGTTGTTAGGTCATTTTAAGTTGTCTTCAACTCTTCATGACCCCATATGGTGTTTTCTTAGCAAAGTAACTAGAGTATTTTGCCATTGGATCACAATCATTATAAGAGGACATATGTTAGATTCATTTCTAAATAGTCAGATGCATAGATCCTAATTCCTGCTATCCAGTCCATGTTGTTTCTAGCCTGTGCCCATCTAATTCAGCCTCTGACTATACACATTATCCAACTTTAAAATTTGGAGAATGCAACCCATGTCCCTCACCAGGGGCCATATTCCCCAGAAGTTAGCATCCTCATATTCTCTGGGGCAAATCAAAGCATTAGAGGGACTTATACATTCCATCATGACCATGATTTCCTCACTACCAATACTCTGCTTCCTATGGGCATTGCTCATACAGCCTTTTACTCCTTGCCATTCACCAGAAGAATAGAAAAAGAACCAAATTTCTTTCAGAGAAGCTTGATATTTACTTGTATTTAGTAGGTGCTCAATAAATATTTCTGCAATAAATAAATGAATCATGCTTCCTGCTTCCTGGTCTCATACTCCTTACACATTCCAATTTAAGTTACCTTCAGAACTTTTAGTTTTTTCTGGGAAGCAGAAAAAAATATATAATAATTTCCTTTACCAAAGGAAAACTGGCAATATCATTGCTCAATCATTTGCAAGTATAATGAGGGTGGACCTGTGATTTTCTGTGGATTTGCCCACACTTAAGCCACTGGAAATGAACCTTAAGAACGTGCAGAGTGTAGGAAGCTATCACAAAAATTACTCTGCTAAACAGTATAGTTATCAGAAATGGATGACTTGTAATGCTTTATACCACAGAAGAAAAGCCAAAAAAAATTATAGCTATGTCAATCTCAACTTACCTACTGAAATAAAATTACACAAAACATTTAACCCAAGCATTCATGCTTTTACCCACTTCTCTGGTTATTTAATGAGCATAAAAATGGTCATAGGGACCATTAAACTCTTTCACATGGTGACTGCTCACTATGCTCAAAGAGACGATTCAGAAAATAAGCAGTTTTTCTTAATGATTTGTTTATAAATGGCAATTGTATTTGATAAATGTAACTAAATAAATACAGGAATATACATGATTTCTAAATTCTACAAAAAACTTACCTTTACTGCACAATAGTCAAAAAACCCAGTTTCTGAAAATATGGCCACTAAGATCATCTATGAGGGGAAAAAAGAAAAACATGATCAAAGCAAAGGTACTTCTTAATTCAATTTTCATAGATAGATAGATATACATATACATATATGTGTATGTATAGTTAATCTTAAAAACAGAGGAATGAAAATTTCTCTGTGACCCCAAGTCTTTCCCTAATACCAAGAGCTAATATACCAAGAGTTATTTGAAATGGAGAAACACTAAAAACTTCTAAGTACTAAAAACAAAAATTTTTAGTGTAACCATTACTATTTTGCATAGAATTGGCAGTATGAATTATAGCAGTAAGGCAAGAAAAAGAAATTAAAGGAACAATCATTACAAAAGTGGAAGAAAAAATTATAGTTGCACTTAGAGAGTGCACTGAGAAAAATGCTAAAGAATTTTAAAAATCATTATTGAGACAAATTCAATACAAAATCAATCAATAAAAATAAAATCAATCAATAAAAATAGCAGAACATGACGAATATGAAAGTGAATTTAAGAAATACCTAAGGGTGAAAATGTGTTTTAAAAATCTTCTTTAATATTTTATTTAATATTCCTTATAATATTTAATTATAAATATACTTATATGCAAATATATTTATTTACTTATTAATAAATTTAATTATAAATGCTGACATTTATTTAATATCCATATATATTTTTAACTCTCCTGTTTATAATCATCATGTATATTCACATGTATGTGTATTTGTGTGTGTGCATATACATATATATATACATATACATCAATGGACTCACTGAAAAATAGAGCTATTTTACTATTGAAGCAGAAAAACCACAAAATTACTATATTGAAAAAAATTATATTTTAAAGCTATAAGAAAAAGAGTGACATATCTGTAAGACAGATCAAAGATTAAATATTTTTATGTTACCAACCTTCCCAACATTCATAAAGAAGGAAATAACATGGCCACTATGTCAGGAAATAGTATAAGAAAATTTCCTATTAATACTAAAAATGAGAAACTGATTACAAACAGATAAGGTTCATAAAATACCAACTTGGGTAAACCCAAAATTCACATACATATATATCTATGTGTGTTTTTGTGTGTGTATGTGTATATATACATATACATATACATATATATATATAAAATGTGTGTACATATATATATATAATTTTTGAGTTTTAACATTAAAATAACAAGATATTATAAGCAAGCATGAAGACAATCCAAAAATATCCATTCAAATTTCATATAATTTTTTCCACAAAAACAAGACATTGAAATATGATATACTGAAAATTGATGTGCAGAACTTTATTCCCCGATAAACTTCCCAAAAAACTAAACATTTTTTAAAAAATATAATCTCAAAATTAAAATTCAAGATTACTCTGAGCAATTCATAGAATGGAGGATTAATCTCAGAGCATTGCATGATATGAAAAAGCAAGAACACTGAACCTTTGGAACAGCCCTTGGTCAATTATTATAATCAACAGATACTTTATAATTCTGGTTAATTGCTATGTCAATACAATTATCATAGGAGATTAAAAATAACGGAAGCACCATATTGGTTAACTAATAAATGAATGACAAAATTGGGCCAAATGGAGAAAACCAGAAAAAAAGGAATAGGAAGAAGATTGTCTCTGGCTATAATATTATAACTTTTTTTAAAAAGAGAGAAAAGGGGGGGGGGAGGGTGCAGCTAGGTGGCACAATGGATAACACACCAGCCCTAGATTTAGGAAGGCCTGAGTTCAAATCAGGCCTCAGACACCTGGCACTTACTAGCTGTGTGACCCTGGGCAAGTCACTTAATCCCCATTGCCCCGAAAAAAGGGGGGGGGGAGGCAATCCCACAGAGAAACTCCTAAAGTAAACAAGAGGGGAAGGAATGAAGTTTTCACCCCCAAAATGTAGTTATTAGCATAAAATAGAGAAACTTTGTTCATTGGGGAAATGGGTATCAAATTTAGGGAAGTATTAGTACTGATAAAATGTGAAAAATACTGTCCCCTTATCAAATAATAAAAATTAGACAAAGAATGGTAGAAGATAAATCAAATGTAAGACTGTTTCCCAAACTTGAAATTTTATCTCCCATCTTTGTTCTATATAGCCTGACCCTTATACATAGAGTATACTTCTTCCTCACTTCTACTTGTTAGAATCTTAACTTCTTTCAAGGTTCATCTCAGATAGCACATCCTATATGAAGTATTTCCTGATCAGTCTGTCAAAGAAGCATTTTATTGCTAGTATTTTGTTTGAAATGTTTGCATCGGGGCAGCTAGATGGCACAGTGGATAGAGCACCGGCACTGGAGTCAGGAGTACCCGAGTTCAAATCCGGCCTCAGACACTTAACACTTACTAGCTGTGTGACCCTGGGCAAGTCACCTAACCCCAGTTGCCTTACTAAAAAAAAAACAATGTTTGCATCAATAGAAATATATCACAAAGATCATAAATCATGACCAGGTGGGATTTATACCAGAAATGCAGGTCTGGTTCAATATTAGGAAAACTATCATCATAACTGAGCATATCAATAACAAAAGCAACAAAAATCATATGATTATCTAAAGATGCACAAAAGGCATTTGATAAAATACAGCACCCATTCCTATTAAAAACACTAGAGAACATAGGAATAAAAGGAGCTTACCTTAAAATGATAAGTACTAATTATTTAAGACCATCAGCAAGAATGATCTGTAATGGGGATAACCTAAAAGCCTTTCCAATACAATAAGGGGTGAAGCAAGAAAGCCCATTACCACCTCTATTATTTAATATTATATTAGAAATGATAGCAATAAGAAAAAGAAATTAAAGGAATTAGAATAGGTAATGAGGAAACAAAACTATCACTCTTTGCAGATGATATGATGTTATACTTAGAAAATCCTAGAGAATTAACTAAAAAGCTAATTGAAATTATTAACAACTTTAGAAGAGTTGCGGGATACAAAATAAATCCACATAAATCATCAGCATTTCTATACATTACTAATAAAGTTCAACAACAGACAGAAAGAGAAATACCATTTGAAATAACTGTGGGTGATATAAAATACTTGGGAGTGTCTACCTGCCAAGACAAACACAGAAATGATATGACCAGAACTACATAACACCCTGCACAAAAATAAAATCAGATCCAAAATAATTAGAAAAACATTAATTGCCCATGGGTAGGCAGAGTCAATATAATAAAATGACAATCCTACCTAAGTTAATGTATTTATTAGTGCTACACCAAGCTATCAAAATATTTTATAGAGCTAGAAAAAATAACAAAATTAATTGGGGAAAAACAAAAGTTCAAGGATATTATGGGAATCAATGAAAAAAAAAATACAAAAGAAGGTGGTCTAGCAATACCAGATCTCAAACTGTACTATAAAGCAGTAATTATCAAAACCATCTTGTACTAGCTAAGAAATAGAGAGGTAAATCAGTAGAATAGAATAAATAGAAACAACACTATAGTAAATAACTATAATAACCTAGTATATGATAAACCCAAAGATCAAACTTTTTTGAACAAAAACTCATTATTTAATAAAAAATGCTGGGAAAACTGGAAAATAGTACGGCAGAAATTAGGTATAGAACAACATCTCACACCATATACTAAAATGAGGTCAAAATGGGTACATCATTTACAAATAAAGGATGATACCATAAGACAATTAAAGGCATAAGGAATTGTCTATCTGTCAGATTTATGGACAGGGAAAGAATTTAGAACAAAAGAAGATATAGAGAATAAAATTAAATGTAAAATAGATTATTTTGATTAAAATTTTAAAAGTTTTGCAAAAATAAAACTAAGGTAAGTAGAAAAATGGGAAAGAATTTTTGAAACAAATATTTCTAATAAAGACATAATTTCTCAAATATATAAAGAACTGCATCAAATTTTTTAAAATACAAGTCATTCACCAACTGAAAAATGGTCAAAGGATTTGAACAGTTTTCAGACAAAGAAATCAAAGGTACCAATAATCATATAAAAATGCTCTAGATCATTATTGATCAGAGAAATGCAAATTAAAACAACTCTGAGATATCACTTGTTAAGGGCTAAAATTCTAGCTAAACTGTCTAAAATATCTAATGAGTGGTCGCCAATAAATTATAAGCTTTAGCAAGAGTTAGACTTTTAAGCATTTATTAAGGAGAATAAGAATTTGGTAAAGAGAGAGAAAAAGGCCTAGATTTCTATCTATTAAAGGGAGAGCACATTTCTAGCTCCCTTCTCCACCAGAGTCCAGAGGAAAAGAGAGCGAGACTGAGCGCCAGTCTCTTCCTTCCTCCTCCCACTAGCCCGCGTCACTTCCTGACTCCTGGTCTCGCCCTCAAAGACCTTCCCTTCATGGGCAGAACTCTTCTACAGTAAGTATCCAGCAGGTGGCGTTATTCCAATCGTTACACACTTTAAACCTATTAGAATGGCAAATATAACAAGAATGGAAAATATTGTTTGTTGGAGGGACTGTGGGAAAACTGTCAAGAAAAGGCACTGCAGAAATTGTGTTTTGAGCTCACTTTTGAAGGAAGCTAGGAGAAAGAAACAGGGAACAGCCAATAAAAAGGCACAGAACCTTGAAATAAAGTGTTGTCTGTGAGCAACAGAAAGAAATTCAGTGTGTAGCTAGACCACAAAGAACCTGGAGGGGAGTAATGTAAAAGAAGACTAGAAAGGTAGAAAGGGGCCAGATTATGAGTCAAATCATGGATTTTATTTTTTATCCTAGAGGTAATATGTAGCTAGTAGTGTTTTCTGAGTAGGAGATACTATTATCAGATTTATGCTTTAGGAAGATCACTTTGAGAGATAAGTGGATGATAGACTGGAGCGGGGGAAGAGATCTATGGCAGGGAGACCAGCCAGAAATCTACTACAATGGCCCAGATGTGAGGTTATGAGTGAATGTACCAGAGCAGTGGCTATGTGACTGGAGCAAAAGGAAGATGATAGATAAATAGGCAGTTAGGTGGATGGATAAATGGATGGATAGATGGGTAGATAGATAGATAGATAAATGACAGATTGATGGATAAATGTACACACACACACATATATATATATACATATATACATATATATGCGTGTGTATATGTGTTGTTGTTGCTGTTGTTGTTCTGTCATTTCAGTCATGTCCAACTCTTTGTGACCTCATTTGGGGATTTCTTGGCAAAGATACTGGAGTGGAAAATAATAAAATACTTAATAAAAGACATAAAATACTTTTATTTATTATTTTTTAAAAGATACTGGAGTAGTTTGCCATTTCCTTCTCCAGCTCATTTTACAGATGAGAAAACTGAAGCAAACAAGGTTAAATTACTTGCCCAGGTTCACACAGCTACTAAGTGTTTGAGACCAGATTTAAACTCAGGAAGATAAGTTTTGCTGACTTCAGGCCTGACGCTCTCTCCACTGCACTACCTAGCCGCCTTATAGGTATATGTGTATAGCCATAGACACAGACACAGACATAGAAATAAACATAGACAATGTAGCTGTAGATGTAAATATAGATATGATAGATATACATGTGTGTATGTATATGTGTGCATATACATACGGACATAAGATATGAAGGTAAAAACAAGATTTGGCAAGAAATAAAATCAAGGAAAAGAACAAGATTTCAAGCTTGGGCAACTGAGAAGATAATGGGGTCCTTGAGAGTAATAAGGAATTTGGAAAGGGAGAGAGTTTGAGGAATAATGAATTCTGTTTTAAAGATGTTAAGTTTAAGACCACTGACAGGACATCCAATTGTGCTATCAGGTGACATTTGGAGGTCAGGAGAGAGGTTAGGATCACAAAAATAAATTTAAGGATCTTCTATATAGTCACAATAATTCAATCCATGGGAGTTGATGACATCCCTAAGTGAGATAACATAAAAAGAGAAGAGGGTCCAAGGCAGACCCTTGAGGGACATCTGCTATCAGTCAAAAATAATCCAGCAAGAGAGAATGAGCAGCAATGGTTCCCACAGTTGTTAGTACCCTCTCTCTCCTTATGTTGTATATAGTTATACATCTATATATTGTATTCCAATCAGATGAACATAAATTCTCTGAAGGTTTCATTTTTGTCTTTGTCCTCAGTGCCTTGCATAGTACCTAATACATGTTTATTAAATTGATTGAATATGTTCTAAAAAGTGATGAAAGAATGAAAACTATGACTGAACAAGTATCCAAAATGAAATATCTAATGTCAAAATACATAAGTGGAATAGAACAGTGGTATTAAATTCAAATAGAAATTGATCCCTTCAGGCCACATATTGATTTGAACCACAAGTTAACATTATTAATGTTGTATTGCATTTTTATTTATTTTGCTCAAGATTTTCTGATTTCATTTTAATTTGATTCAGGCCACATTGGGGATTCTGGGCCTATAGGGTACAAGTTTGATATCTCTAGTATAGGAGATATGCATAGTAAGTCAAAATGGGATAAAATTTATCATACTTCACTTGTCAAGAAAATCCAAAGAGGAAGTGATGTCAGAAGAAAAATTATTCAAATTAGAAGCCACTAGGAGAGATATAGAGAATTACTTATATGTAAAATTATTATCAATAATGAGTGAATATAAATCTTTAACATCTAAAAACCTAGTGGCATGGCATCTAAGTATATAAAGGAAGAGTAATTGGAAAATAACTGGCAAGAAAAATTTAATGATAATGGGAGAGTTCAATACCTTACTTTCAGAATCTGATCACTGAAATAAAATTAAAAACAAGAAAGAAGTTAAAGGTGAATGGAATGCTAAGAAAATTTGACTTGACAGATACATAGTAAGAATTAAATAAAAAGGTAACAAATATATTGTGTTTCAACTTTACATGGAAAAATCACAAAATGTTATCACATTTTATGGCAAAAAGAAGTTTTGAAAAGTTGAGAAAGATTAAAATGTTAAACATTGCATTATGGATGATGAAGTAACGAAAAGAAATAAATAGTGAATTGGGGGGGGGCAATGAGGGTAAAGTGACTTGTCCAGGGTCACACAGCTAGTTGGTATCAAGTGTATGAAGCCATATTTGAACTCAGTTCCTCCTGAATCTAGGGCCGGTGCTTTATCCACTGCTCCACCTAGTTGCCCCAAGAGTGAAAATTTGATCAAATGATACAGGTCTACATATTAGTTAATTTGTCATTGAATAGTTCCTGGACTTAGTAAAATATTGAAATAATAATAAAAACATTAAAAATAATAATATAGGGGCAGCTAGATGGCGCAGTGGATAGAGCACCGGCCCTGGAGTCAGGAGTACCTGAGTTCAAATCCGGCCTCAGACACTTAACACTTACTAGCTGTGTGACCCTAGGCAAGTCACTTAATCCCAATTGCCTCACTAAAAACAAAACAAAACAAAACAAAACAAAAATAATAATATAGCACCAAATATCAGAATCTACCAAATACATGCAAAGTAGCACTGAAAGACAAATGTATATTCCTTCATTGTTAGAAAAGTTTTAAAAATTAAGGTTTATTGATTCCCTTTGCTTTTACAGCACAGTCATTCCCAGTATATCTGTGCCACGATATTGAACCGTCACCAACAAAAAAGTTAACCAAAAGCAAAGTGATACAGAGACCATTCTTATAATGCATGACAAACGAATCCTTCATCCACCACAGAGAAAAATAATAGTTTTCAGTTTATAATTAGAAAAGGGACAAATTAAGAAACTAAAAGCAAAGTAAGAAATTGGCAATAAAAGGAGAAAGCAAAAATAGAGAATAAAATACTTGAATTGATAAATAAAAGGAAGCTATGTTTTAAAATACTAATGGAGCTGAGTTTTAAATTATAAAATATATTCAGAAAAGGTAGAAATTTATATCAAATTACCAAAATTAATAAGAAGTCACATCAAATGTAAAAGAAATAAAGAGAACTATCAAAGATAACAAAAGTAATATTATAAAAGAAATGGATGAATATTTGCAACTTTATAAAATATTCAAAGTAACAAAAGAGGAATTAAAGAATCTAAATTATTCAAATTAAGAAGCATCAATTACATGAATTATTAATAAGATGTCATATAAAATGCCTCAGCACCAAATACATTGTCAAATGAATTTGATATTCAAAGATTATTCATAATATTTATTCATTCAAAGGATAAAAAATCCTATACTATGTAAACTGCTTTCAAAAACTCTTTCTATGAAGCAAATATTATTTGATCATGAACCTGGCAGAAATAAAGAAGAAAAAGAAAAATCTTAAGCCAAAGCCACTAATAAATATTAATATAAGTAAACATTAATAAAATAGGCAGATTATATATTATATAAAAAGTATTCATTATGATCAAGTAGGATTTATACCAGAAAAAAAGAATGATTTCAGTATCAAGAAAACAAACACTATAAAAGTTATATCAGTAAAAAATGTATCTCATTTTGTCAATAGATACAAAAGGTGATAGTCTCTAATGAAGTAAAGTTGCTGATCACCCAAAAGACATAGGAGATGGACATGGTAGGTGAATACTGAAGCCTCTTGCCAAACCAGGAGAAATAGAATAAACAGAAAAGCTGTTGATCAATTTAGATGTCTTTGAAAGCTTCTAGATGAACAGAAGTACTGTTACACAGGAAGTGTGTTTGAATTGGTTGATAAAACATATTCACAAGCCAGTACATAGGCTAGAGATTTGAGCAACTGACACCTTAGAATTGAAGCCTTCTAGGTAAGCCCCTAAGGAGGAATTGATTGGGGAATAGGTGAGAAAAGCCTGAGGCCTATGCCTCAGTCTCTAACTCTTCCCCTAACCCTAACCTCCTATTGTGCCCACCCACCCCCACCCCCACACACAAACATATTGCCCAAAGGAGGACCTAGTAAACTTCAGAGAACCAAAGAATTGCAACTTCTCATTGGTATTCTACAATCTCTGAGATAGCTGTGACCAGAAACAGTGTCCACTACTATAGTATGTGGATTTCCAAGAACCATGAGTGATCCCTCTGCAGGGTGTGCTCTTTACAGTTGACCATTTTTTTCCAAAAAGGAGAATATACTTGTAAAAGGATGTGTCATACACTTTGGTAAACACATACAAAATAAATTATTGAGCATTTTTTGTTGCAATGGGTTCACTAAAACAAGTCATGCCAAACTAAATCTCATCTCTTTTTTTAAAATAAGGTTAATAATTTTGTATGATTGAATAGGACTTAATCTGTGGTTTCACTGGTATAGAGAACTCTAAATGAAGTTACTCATTCCACCAATGTGGATTAGCACCTTTTTTGCAGTTTATAGTCGTAGAGAGTTGACTATGCATCCTGAGAAGTAAAATTATTCACCCAGGATTGAAGAACTAATTGTGTCTTAAAGGTGAGTCTTAAATCTGATGTGGTCAGATTTGTACTTTTGGAAAATAATTCTGACAGCTACTTGCTTTTAATGACATATAGAACAATTCTGTCTTTGGCATTAACCTGCACAATATTTGTCTCAACCACTGGGACAAATGTAAGGTATTTCAAACATCCTATTGCCGTTTGAAACTTTTAAGTTTTAATAGTTTTAGTAGCTGCACTAAGGTATTTGGGATATCCTATACATAGAAGGTACATATATAAAATTTCCCAGATGAGAGGTATAGCTAAAATGCTGTATTGCAGACTATATATGTGTGTGTGTGTGTGTGTGTGTATACACACACACATATTTTGGGGGGGGCAGGGAAATGAGGGTTAAGTGACTTGCCCAGGATCACACAGCTAGTAAGGGTCAAGTGTCTGAGGTTGGATTTGAACTCAGGTCCTCCTGAATCCAGAGCCAGTGCTTTATCCACTGTGCCACCTAGCTGCCCCCTACAGACAATATTTTAAAAGTTAATAACAGGTTGGAAAACTTCGTCCAGACTATCAAGCTAAAATATAATAAGTGGTATAGCCATTTGGAAAAATGATTTATAACTATGATCAACAAGCTACGTTGCGCATACCCTTTCATCCAATGACACCACTACTAGGCCTTATGCCACCCAAAATATCAAAGTAAGAGAAAAAGTACCCATATGTACAAGAACATCTACAGCAGCTTGTTCCATGGTGGCAAAATCCTGGAAACTAAGGGGGTGCGCATCACTTGGGGAATGATTGCTCATCAAGTGGGGAAATGGCTGATAAAATTATGGCATATGGAAGTGACAGAATACTACTGTGCCATGAGAAATTATAAAAGGGCCAGCTTGAGAGAAGTCTGGGCAGACATGAACTGATGATATATGTAGAGCAAAGTGAGCAGAATCAGAACAATGTATATAAAAACAACAATATAAAATTGGTTTTGAGAGATTTAAGAACTCTGATCAATGAAATAACCAACTATGACTCTGAAGGACCAAGAGACTCCACCCTCTTAGAAGAAGGGTGAAAATGAAAACACAAAATGAAAAATGCATTTTTGAACATGCCCACTATGGGAACTTGTTTTGCTAGTCTATGCTTATTTGTTACAAGGTCTTTGTTTTTTTTTTCAGTGCATAGAAGAGAAAGGAAATAAATACTCATTAATGAAATAAAGTTTTAATTTATTTAGAATATTTTTACATGTTTTAAATTTTTATTAAAAATGAAATTAAAAATTTAAGAAGAAATATGATAAGCATATATTCAGTTGATATTTTAATCCTTGAAACACTGTATACTTATGCTTATCATATATATATATATATATATATATATATATATATATATATATATATATATATATATATATATATATAGGATAGAAGAAGATATGGAGGGAAATACCTAAGACATTTAGTCCAATATATAAATTCAATATAAATCAAGAGTGTGACCATGACTAATCAAAAAAAAGTTAATATAATAACTTTGTGCTTGCCATATGCTACTTTGTATTGTAATTTTTTATATCTTTTTTGTATTCTCTTGAGTAAAGATAGGGATTTGTTTCCTATCCCTTTGTAAACTCCCTCTTCTAGTCCCCCCCCATCTCCCCATTCCCAGCATGTCACGTACAATGCACCTAGGATACACTCAGATGTTTCCTGCTAGCGATGATGTTACATAAATTTTAACTAAAGTTAAAATTTTCCAGTGGCTGACCTCAGCAGCCTCCCTAGATGATAGAAGATGGTTTCAATTATTCACAAGGTTTAGAGCTACCAGTGAGATAACTTTAAATAGCTATTTAAAGAGCTGTTGTGCTCCTCTAATCAATGAAAGCTTAAGTTAAAAAAATAATTATTAAGCTTATTTCATACTTTCTCACTGCCAAAGTGAGACAGATCAACAACCTTTCCCTCAGAATTTCTTAGAGAACAAAACAAGCTAAAACCTTAGTGTCCCTGAACACAGAACACAATAAAGGGGAAAAGCAAATTCAAATTCTTTTCATGAATTTTTTGTTTAAAAGTTTCAAACAACTTGGAAAGATCAATTGATGAAATGTTTAATCATGATTCCAAAGGACCAATTATAAAGCATGCTATTCATTTCTTTACCCTCCCTCAAAATGATAGAGTTTTGGACATGAGCAGTATAGAAATTTGTTTTGTTTTTTTTTTTACTATTTGTTAAGAGGGTTTTGTTTTTCTTTTGTTTTTCTAATGGAGAGATTGGGGGAGAATTAAATGGGATTTGGGAGTTTTAGTCTTATACCCCTTACCATTTTTCTTAGATTGGATCTCCAAATCATTACTAGGCTAGAAGTGCAGCAGCCACTCACACCCCAGTTTCACTGCTCATAGGCAGTAGAGTTTTGACATGCTCTATTTTTAATCTGGACCATTTTGTCCCACCCTTAGAGGTTCACCATATTGGTGCCAAACAGTATGGACATCAACTGCATCTCTACTTCACTTCAGAACTTCTGAGATCAAGCAATCCACTAACCTCAGCCTTCTCAGCACCAGAATTGGAGGTATGAACCTCCACACTTAGCCTTTACCCTAACCATCATTCTATAAGTAAGGAGAATGAGGCCTTCAGTCACTCATTCAGGGTCACAGAGTGAGGGAGCAATGGAAACTCTACTGGAACATAATACACTCTATACGCATCTTTGTTAAGCTAAAATATGGATTACCTTGGTCAATATCTACCTTCATTTTTCCTTCCTTATTTTCCTCTTCCATCAGCCCATTCAAGAATATTGTTTTTGGTTCTACTCTAGGTGGGAAAAGTCCACTGAGCCATGTCGGAGATGATTGTGGCAAATGGTGGCTCAAGTCAAGTATTTACTGAGGATCTCTCATTTTGACAACACCTGAGGTCTTGCCATCTGAGTGTAAGGACAAAGGACTTCTAATAACAAAACTGTACTTAGAATTCACATATTTAATTGTTAAAGCATCCTTTGGGAGGGGGGAAAGGTCTGGAATATAATTTCATTGGTTTGTGACAGTAGTATCAAACTGGAATAGAAATCAAAGCCATTAATATATATTTAAGGATTCCTGCGGGCTGCAGACTACCAGTCTAAAAATGTAACTATATTTTATTGTATTTCCCAATTATATTCTAACATGGTACAAGCTACATTTAATAATGTTATGGGCCTAATATGACCCACAAGTCACATGTTTGATGCATTCTGGGATACGGATCTCCTTGTGAGGAAACTTCCTTTACCAATGCAGATCCTTAACCATTCTTCTACTATTGTATAGTCTTTGAAAATGCCTTTCCTGGGGGCGGCTAAGTGGCACAGTGGATAAAGCACCAGCCCTGGATTCAGGAGTACCTGAGTTCAAATCTGGCCTCAGACACTTGACACTTACTAGCTGTGTGACTCTGGGCAAGTCACTTAACCCCCATTGCCCCGCAAAAAGAAAAAAAAAAAAAAAAAAAAGAAAATGCCTTTCCAGTATATAACCAGTCTTCCTGACTTCAGAGGCTAGTTTTCTCTATATATAGCCACTCTGCCTCTCAGCATCCAAAAGGTTGTTTACATTTAATGGGGTATGGTCAGAGGATGGGAAATGTAATGGTAAATAATTATTTTCTTGGGTTTGCTGCTGATTTCTTTGGGAAACAGACCCTTGTTGGCACTTCCATTTACCACTAGCACTAGCTGCCAGCTGACCTATCCCAGAATTAATCTAAGAGTACAGAATTTCCTCTCAGTAGTATTCTGGGGACAGAACAAATCCTGGCCGGTTTTACTTATACCATTTTTTTTGTTATATTTTGTTTTCTCCAGCTAATCTGCAGGCTCAAAGAGAGCAAGGATTATATCTTATACATGGCTAGCCCCCAAAGAATCCATGACTTCAAGGATTTTACATTCTTTGACAGGTAAGACAAAATGTAGGCATATAAGTGGACAAAGAATAAACCCAAAGCAAATATAAGATAACTTTGGAGGAGGAAGCATGAATAGCCAGTGTGTGGGGTGTGTGTCAGGAAGGCTGAGGCTTTGAACCTTGCTGAAAATACCATGGTGACAAAATTAGAGAAGTTAGGGTGTTTGGGGAGCAAGATAAGTTCTGTTTTGGACATACTGAATTTGGAGATGCCTTCAGGACATATGGGTGGGAATATCTAATAGGCATTTGGTGATATGAGACAAATTCCTAAACTGAAAAATTAACTAGAGCTTATTCATGAGATGTCAAGGCATTTTAATTGTTTTCTGAGAAAAAAAATTAAATGAAGCAAGCATGGGCTAACATTCCTTTACTGAGAGACTACTCTCTCTATTGAGGTAAAGAGGAATGAATATATAAATCCAGGAGTCATCTGTATAGCAATGATTTAGATCACCCAACGAGAAAGATAGAGGATAGGGGGTAGAGAGAAGAAAAAGAAGAGGAAGCCAAAGACCGAGCTTTGGGCTACTCCCACAATTAGTGGGCAATACATGAAATAATAGGGGGCTAGGTGGTCCATTGCACTGAGCACTGGGCTTGAAATCAGGAAGATTCATCTTCATGAGTTCAAATCCAGCCTCAGATACTTACTAGCTGTGTGACCTTGGACAAGTCACTTAATCCTCTTTGCCTCAGTTTTCTCATCTGTAAAATAAGCTGGAGAAGAAAATGGCAAACCACTCAGTATCATTGGCAAGAAAACTCTCTATAAAAGGGTCAGGAAGAATCAGACACAACTGAAATGACTAACCAACAACATGGAATGATTATCCAGAAAAAAAAAATTGATAAGAAGCTAGGCCAGCAGGATGAACCAAGAGAGAACAATATCATAAGAAGTCAGAGAAGAGTATCCAGGAGAAGAGGCCAATCAACAACAAACACTACAGATATAGCCATTTCACCTAGATGCTGAAATCAGAAGTTAGATTACAAGTGTTTGAGAAGTATGGGGGGAGCTAGGTGGCGCAGTAGATAAAGCACCAGCCCTGGATTCAGGAGGACCCGAGTTCAAATTTGGCCCCAGATACTTGACAGTTACTAGCTATGTGACCCTGGGCAAGTCAATTAACCCTCATTGCCCCACCCAAAAAAAGTATTTGAGAAGTAACTGAGAAATATGAATGTAGTTGACTTTTCTTAATAGTTTATTATTTTATCTTTCAAGTAATAAGCTTTTATTCATCTGTCTCTCATAGCCCTCCACTTAACAATTTTTGTGAAATAAAACAAAGCTTTCTATATAAAACTTCATACTGATTCAACCATTCTGTAGAGCATATTGAAACTATTTCCAAAGAGCTATAAAACCATGCATACCGTTTGACCCAGTAATACCTCTACTATGTCTATATCCCAAACAGGTCAAAAACAAAAAGGAAAAGGGCCTATATGTACAAAAATATTTATAGCAGCTCTTTTAGTGGTTGCAAAGAATTGGAAATTGAATGGGTTGCTAATTAATTGGGGAATGGCTGACCAAGTTATGTTACATGATTGTGATGGAATACTATTGTGTTATAAGTATGTTCTCAGAAAAACCTGGAGGGGGCAGCTAGGTGGTGCAGTGGAAAAAGCACTAGCCCTGGACTCAGGAGGACCTGAGTTCAAATCCAGCCTCAGACACTTAAAACTTACTGGCTGTGTGACCCTGGGCAAGTCACTTAACCCCAATTGCCCTGCAAAAAGAAAAAAGAAAAAAAGAAAAAGGAAAACCTGGAAAGACTTACATGAACTGATGCAAAATGAAATGAGCAGAACCAGGAGAACATTGTGTATAGTAATAACAATACTGTACCATGAAGAATTGTGAATGACTTAGATATTCTCAGCAATACAATGATCCAAGACAATTCTGAAGGACTTATGATGAAAAATGCTAACTGTCTCCAAAGAATTTATGGAGTCTAAATGCAGATCAAAGCATTCTTTTTCTTTACTTTTTTCATTTTTCTTTTTCTTTTTTGTCTGTGTTTTCTTTCACACCAGGACTAACATGGAAATGTTTTGGATGACTGCATAGGCATGACCTATATCAAATTGCTTGCCTTCTTAATGAGGGGAAGAGGAGGGGGAGGGAGAGAATTTGGGTCTCAAAATCATTTTACATGAATGTTAAAAATTGTTTTTACATGCTATTGAGAGAAACAAAATATTAAATTTAAAAATATATACCTATATCTGTAATATAAATACATATACATATATCCAGCAAAATGAATTTCCCCATTAACTATGTCTGAAAAATATATTGTTGACAGCTTTTTTTAAGTGTTTAGTTAGGAAGAGGAGGAAACATATCGTATGATATCTTAAGGATGTGGTAGAATTATTTTCCCTATATCTGGGTCAAACATAGGGAATTTAAAAAAAAATAATGATGCATCTTCAATCACATTGCTCTCAAGAGCAGAAAGTTTTTCCATAGCTATACTAAATTTTTAAATCTGAAATTGTTTATTGCATTTTTAAGGATGGATGAGACAAGATGCATTCATGAAAGTTAGCACAGTAACCAGAAGATTCAAGATCAAAGACTGGAGGGGGGGTAATTATGAGGGAAATATTTGGGAAAGATGATAGTTGAAGGTATCAAGTTCATACAGAAAATAGATAAACGAGGGCTGTAATATCAACCTACTAATGTAACCCTAACTCCCAGTAACCAAACTTCCAATAATAACTTTAAGTCCACTGTCATGCCCATCAAAAGGTCTTGTCTAGGCCCTTTCTTTGAGATGTCTTACTAATAAATCATTTCAACTGCGTTGGTCTCAGTTTTCTCATCTGTAAAATGAGGGAGTTGTACTATATGATTTTGCAATTTTCATCAATCTATGATCTATCAACATGCTGTCAAAGTACTAACCTCAAGAAAATTATATTTGCCTCATCTTTAAAACATGCTATATTTATCAGTAAAAAGAAGACAAATTCTACAGCTAAAAACTAACTAGAACTTATTCATGATCTGTCAAGGAATTTTGTCTTCAGAGAAAAAAAATCAAGCAAGCATGAGCTAACATTTTTCAATTAAGCACTTATTTTCAAACCAAAATTTCAGGGTCTTTTAAATAAAACAAAAGACCATTAGGAAAAGATTTTTTTAAAAAAGTATTCTCAAGGTCCAATACTGATATCTCACAGGGAGAGTTTGAATTACCATTCCAAATAATAATGCCAGAGTCTCGTAATCAATCCACTCCACCACTCTGACCAGGCTGGGTCTCTGCAATCAAAGAAGAAAATCATCAGTGAACACTGGGTATTATCAGTGTAGTCATCAGTTGTGAACATATAAACACCTATCACTTAAAAACCCTCTTCAATGGGCTAGAACCTATTAGGCTTCTTGCCTCTGGAGAGTACCAACAGCCCAGTTCTCACAAATACAACTGCATGCATCCAGCATTTTTTAAAGACAGACAGACACAAAATTATTATATAAAGAAATGAAGCATTTGTTCCACAACAACCAGCCCATCTATAGCCCCAAACTTATTTTTTCATAGAACCCATTCATAGAATCTGCTCAGTGTTATAGCAGTAATGAAGAAAATTCTTGAATTTAAATAGTGCTGTTTTCCTAGTATTTCTTTGTATTTATATAAATTTTAATATTATAATAATCCTAGAATGGACAGAGGAAAAACATAATTATCTCCATTTTACACATGAGGACCATAAGAAATAAAAAGGTAAAAAGTATTTCACCAAGATCATACAAATAGCTAAAGAAATACATATGAACATAAAATTTGAACATAGATCTGGTAATTCATAGTTTACTTATATTTCAAATGAGCGTTAGTATAGTATGGTGGATAGAGTAGTGGTCTCCAAAGGGGTCCATGGCACACCCCCCAAAACGTATGTGGTCAACCAATTGGTAGGTGGGAAAGTTGGAAGCATCCCATCCTCCTTGGCAATATTGTCATTTCTACCTCCACAACACCTCTGACATCCATCATTTTCTTTCCACTCATTTAAATACTTTCTTAGTTCAAGCTTTCATCTCCTCTCAACTGGATTATTGCAAAGCCCTCCTATTTGGTTTCCCTGTCTCTACTTTTCCATTTCAATATAATCTTACATACACTTGCCAAAATTATTTTCTTAAAACACAAATCTAGACATCGAGAGGGAGAGACACAGACAGAGACTCAGAGAGACCGAGACACAGAGAGACACACAGAAAGAGACAGAGACAGGGAGAAAGTTAAAGGTGGAGTAGAAGGAGTAAAAAGCCTCTGTTTGTTGTTACTGGCGTAATAAAATAAAAATCTCTTTTGTTTCGCATGTTCACAACCTAGTACCAGTCTATCTTTCCAACCTTGTTACATATTGTTACATACATACTCTTACTGCACTTTGATGTCTGGCTGAAGTAGGTTTTTTGTTGTTCCTCATATCCATATAAAAACATAACTCAAATATCTAAACATAAACAAATTCACATATAAAGCCATGCATTTAGCAAAATCACATAAAATTAAAGGAATAGGTAAAAACTGAAAACTTTCTGATGAATTAAAATAAGAGATCAATCACTTTTGCTTACTATTTTGTTTTCTATATAGTTCATGGTTGTACACAGAAAAAAAACAACAGACTCCTGCTGAAAAATTATGTTCACGGTCTGTAATGCCCTATTTTATTAGATATTTTTGGTATTATATAGCTTTCAATAAAAAATATGTAAAACCAAAAGGAATTCACATGTTTGGCTAACTCTACTGATGAAATTAACTGAATAAATAATTACTAACAATTTTATTTAAAAGTCTGACCTACCTCCCAGGACAAACTTTGGGATTTATAAAAAAAAAATAAAGAAGTATCTTCAAACACATTGCTCTCAAAAGCTGAAAGCTTTTCTGTACCGATAAAAACAATTTTTAAAATATTGTTTATTTCATTACAATCTCATCCTTTTAGATTATTTTTGTGTATGTTTTATAATTTTATAACATTTCTGTAGCACATCATGTAACTTACAAATGAGTAAATATACACATATTAATCTGTGTGCTCTTTTTTTTTTTTTTTTTGGTGAGGCAATTGGGGTTAAAGTGACTTGCCCAGGGTCACAGAGCTAGTAAGTGTCAAGTGTCTGAGGCTGGATTTGAAATCAGGTCCTTCTGAATACAGGGCTGGTGCTTTATCTACTATGCCACCCAGCTGCCTTTTTTTTTTTTTTACTGATTGGGCACATGACCAAAAAAGTTTAGAGATCATTAGGATAGAGTTCTGCACTTGGAATCAGGAAGACCTGGGGTTTAAGTCCTACTTCCTAGCTGTGTAACCATGGGCAGATCACTTGACAGCTCTGAGCTTCAGTTTCCTCATGTGTAAAAATAGGCATAATAAAACCTTGAATACTTACCTCCCAGGGTTATGTGATATGAAATCATGTATGTAAAATCCTTTGTAACTTGAAAACAGTATGTAAATGTGGTATTTTTATTGATTCTTTTCAAGAATTACATAATAAGCATAGGTTATAGAGATTCAAAAAATGAGTCCCTGGGGCAGCTAGGTGGCACAGTGGATAGAGCACCAGCCCTAGATTCAGGAGGACCTGAGTTCAAATCCAGCCTCAGACACTTAACTGTGTTAAGATAATGGAATTTAATAGATGCCCAGGGGTCAGACTTGATTGACTTAGTAGTGTTTGAATTGGGTGTGAATGAGGACCTACTAAGTACCCACTTAAAGGTGATTAGATTTTAGCCACTAGCCAACACTGAGGTCAGTGTGTTCTCAGAGGCTATGGACTGAAACATTAAGTGTTCTTAGAGGCTATGGACTAAGACATCAACAGGAGACCTCTCTCAGCCAATCAACTTGAAGAACCTCCCATTTCTGGGAGGAGGACATGAAGTAGGAAGCAAATGCTGGCCGAGGGCTTCTCTCTCTTTTGATTTGAGATATAGGCTTGATGGCAGGACTTTATGTGGGCGGTTAGGAACGCTAGGATTTCCATGCTATAAGGAATTTGTTCTCAATCTTTCTCTCCCTTTACTATCTTATATCTTTTAATAAACCCTTAAAAGCCTAAACTCTTGTTGAATTTATCAGTGATTTTAGCCAGTTTTCCCCCAAAACTGGTGTGGGGAGGGACAGATTAAAACCCACATTTAGATTTTTAAACAACACATGACACTTGCTAGTTGTGTGACCCTGGACAAGTCACTTAACCCCAATCACCTCCCCCCCCCCCAAAAAAAGAGTCCCTGCCTAAAAGAGTTTACATTCTAAAACTAATACTCTTTCTACAACACTACAATGCTTCTCTTAAATATTCTCAGCCATTTTAGTGAATAGAATGAGCAGAATTAATTCTATCCATAATTAATAATGGTGGATTTTTAACTTCTTTTTTTTTTTTTGCTCAGGGCAATGGGGGTTAAGTGACTTGCCCAGGGTCACACAGCTAGCAAGTGTTAAGTGTCTGAGGTTGGATTTGAACTCAGGTACTCCTGAATCCAGAGCTGGTGCTTTATCCACTTCGCCACCTAGCCACCCCTATGCCACCTAGCCGCCCCAATTTTTAACTTCTGATTTCTATGACTATGAAACTTGAACTTTGCAATTATAATTTGCTTTACTGCAATTGCTACTATGGAGACTTTCCAATAATTACTATTTTTGCTATGCTTAAACTTGCTTACATGCAAAAACTCATGATTTTTTAAAAGTTAGCTATAAGTAGTTAGGTTTTTGTTTTGTTTTGTTTTTTACAAAATTCAGTCCCTTGTTATGCTTTTCGTGGTGAGTTGCTTGTTGTTATTTTGAGAACTGATTACTGTGACCAAATTCAACTCATGTGGTTTTTAAAAAAACATATCTGTGTTGATAGAGATGTTGTTATCTAACAATAGTACCATCTAATCCAACACTGCCTTTGGTTGGGTTTTTTCAGGATCACTTTAATCCTGGCCCCTACAAGGAATTCCAGTGCCTTACCTACAATTGCCTAGTGGACATTTAACATGGATATACCAGGTCAAGCTTAATATATACAAAACCAAACTCACTATTCTCCTGCTGGTCCTTCACAAATCCTCTAAAGGATGCTGCATATTAGAATGAAAGGCACACAGGCTGTACACAAAAAGAACCTGAGTACAAATCATGCCTTTGATGGTTCACATCACATGCCTATCTGACCTTAGACAAGTCACTTACCAGCCTGGACCTTCTTTTTTTCATTTATAAACTGAAGAGGTTGGAGTAGGTGGCCTCTGACATGCATTATAAATCTAGATCTATGATCCTATGATTTCTACTCCACCACCTCCACTCCTACCAATTTCCCTAATTTCTATCGGGCACTACTAATTGTCATGCTTGAAAGATGGGGAAGGGAAGACAAGGGAGGGCAAGGCAAGGGAAGGCAAAGGCGCAGGCATTTATTGAGTTCCTACTATGTACCAGGCATTCTGCTAAGTGCTCTAAAAATATTATCTCATTTGATCTTCACAACAATTCCAAAAGGAAGGTGGTGTTATTATCCCCATTTTATAGTTGAGGAACCTTAGGCTGAGAGAGGTTAAGTGACTTGGCCAGGGTCACACATATAGTAAGTGTCTGAGGCCAAATTTGAACTCAGATCTTCCCCACTCCTGAACCACTGCCACACCTAGCTTTCATTTGCTTCTTTCCTTTATAGTTTATATGTACTCAATCCATTTGAAATATCCTTTATATTCTTCCCACTACCATTCCTCTCATACAGAACTTCATTGCCCCAAGAATCTCATTACTAGATCTGCTACCTTCAGTTTCTCTCATCAAAATTCTTCCTAAATGCTCCTGCCAATTGTATTTCTAAGTCATTAATTTCTTCAAGTCACTTCCCTGCTCCAAATTCTCCAGCGGTTCCCTAGTCAATAGGTTGTCTCAACTCTTCAGCCTGGTTAAACCTTACATAATTTACCTTCACCTCACCTACATAATATTCTTCTTTCCTCCTCTACAATGGAGTCAAACCTAGTCAATTTTACTGTCTCCTAAACATACTACATTCACTGTCATTTCTAAAACTTGCTTCCCTCACCTCTTGACTTTTCCCACTCCTATTTACATATCCAAATCTTAATCACCCTCAATGCCAGCAAGGTTATACTTCCTACATGACACTTTCCCCTTTGTTGAATTCCAATAATTCTTTTGTTTCTACCACTTATACTGGTATTTAATTATAAACAGTCTTGCCTTGTTACTAAACTATCATACCTCTCCAACTATTATCAACTCCATGGAGACAAGAGCTATCTCTCATATTTCTCTGATATCTCATACAATACCTAATATGCAGGGCAGCTAGATGGCCCAGTGGATAAACCACTGGCCCTGGATTCAGGAGTACCTGAGTTCAAATCCAGCCTCAGACACTTGACACTTACTAGCTGTGTGACCCTGGGTAAGTCACTTAACCCTCATTGCCCCCCCCAAAAAAAATACCTAATATACAGTGTTAAGTACTTTATAGGAACTAAACAAATACTTCTTAAGAACAAATCAAAAGGAAAAAAAAATGAGATTCAGCAAAACCAAATCCCCCCAAAAAAATGAATGAGAAAATTTATTGTATAGAAGAAAAAATTAAGAAATGTTTTAAAATAACTTAACAGCCACCAAAATATCACTTTAGACATCAGAAAAAGAATGAAAACAGTCACCCAATTTCCTGGGCATGTTTCCTCATTTGTACAATTAGGAGGCTGGACTAAATGGCTTCTGAGATATCTTCCAGCACTAAGATCAAGAATTCACCTGAGATGCTAAGCCCCACATTGTTACTGTGTAGCTCCACAAATAGAGATGCTTTAAAGTAATTGATTTGATTGAGCCAAACCATTAGTTTCTTTGAAAACTAGCAAAACACATATGGTTTGATTGAACTTAGCCATGTGAACATTTTGCCAAATATATGGATTTAAAAACATCCATTCTCGGACAGCTGGGTGGTGCAGTGAATAAAAGACTGGCCCTAGATTCAGGAGGACCTGAGTTCAAATCCGGCCTCAGACATTTGACACTTACTAGCTGTGTGACCCTGGGCGAGTCACTTAACCCTCATTGCCCCCTTCCCCCCCAAAAAAATCCATTCTATGCCTCTATTGTTTACTACCTGTGTGATGTTAGATAATTCACTTAACCATCCTGGCCCTCCATGTACTCATCTATAAAATGAAAGGGCTGAACTAAATGGGCTCTGGAATTCCTTCCAGTTCTAGATCTATGTTTATGGAAACCAATTCATTTTCTACATATGCCTTTTATTTGTTTGACCAAATAGAAACCCAGCTATGGATAATGGTTTAAGAAATAATTTTCACTATGTCCCAAGATCACCAGCTTGTAGAAGAACCATGTTAGGCTACTGACTACAGAAAACTGCAGAAATGATAGGAGGAAGGAGGAGGAATCTTACCTAACAGTGAATTGGATCCTCCCAAAAGCTCTAAACATGACATTTTACCAAGAGATAAGCTAAGCATTGGAAATATCACAACTTACATCACCAATAACAGCCAATGCCGCTAATGCGGCAAGGGAGCCCAACATTGCTGCCAGAGTTCTGTGAACAATCTGCAATAAAAGGAAAGATGTTATTGGAGAAAAATTCCATTAAAATCCATGCGTCTGGTCACATAACTGAGTTAAGCTGGAAATATTTGCATCTGTCTATCATACTCATCAGTTTTATTAGATCATTTTATACCACCTCTGTCAAAAGCCACAGGAGCTATTGGAGTCTAGAGCCTGAAGCCCCTGTGGCAAAAGCTCCTTGAAGAAAGCAGCTGCTTTTTACTTAATAATTAAATTGTGTTGCTAACATAGTGGAAGGACTGGATAAAGCATGTGCTATCGGAAAGCCTACACTAAAATGTCATTACTGATTTACAACAATTTAATCCCTAGGCAACTGGAACATTAGTTCTACAAAACAAATCAATTCTGCCCAATTAAATGAGAACGTTATTAAACCGAATGCATACAGCCAAATGCTTAATCTAATTGGGGGTATTCCATGTTATCCCTGAATCACACAAGTATCTTTTGGTTTTTAATTATTATTCAAATAGAAGTGAAATTTCTAAGAAGAAGAAAAAAATCCAGACAAAATTAATAGTAGACAGCAAACTTCATTTGCCACTAATTTTATAAGAACGAGCCTGCTGCAAATGTATTGATAGATGGAGCACTGGCCTCTCAGGGACTCCATTTGTTCCTATGGTGCTATTAGCCTGAAGAGGAAAATGTTCAAAGGCAGCTTCTTCATCCAGTTAATTGCTACAATGAAACCAGTCTGCTGTGGGCTTTTTTTTTCAGTCTGACCCACTTTTGCAGAACAATATGTACCATCAACAAATAGGCAGACAGTCCATTTTTAAAGTATATTTAAAATACATGGGGCAATGGGGAATGGGGAAACTGAAAGGGCAAAATTATAAGAATAATATTTGAGAAGCGATGCAGTATTATTGGTGCCTCAGGAAGCAAGTATGACTTTCATGTGTTATTTTTATGATTTCGAACTCAATACTGACTAGATTTTTTCCACAGAATCTTTAGCCAAGTTCACCCTCAGTAGACATGGTAAATAACCTTCTAATTTAAGCAGTTGCATTAAAGATAGGAAACAGGTTAGCACTTCTAATACATTGTCTACCTAGACTAAGAATTGGAAAATAAGGGAATGTCCATCAATTGGGGAATGACCGAAAATGCTATGGTATATGATTGTGATGGAATGTTATTGTGCTATAAGAAATGACAAGCAAGATGATTTCAGGGGGGGAAAACCTGTTAAGACTTGAATGAACTGATACAAAGATAAATGAGTAGAACCAGGAGAACATTATATATAATAACAGCAATATTATACAGTGAAGAATTGTCACTGACTTGGAAATCCCCAACAATACAATCATTCAAAATAATCCCTATGGATTTATGATGAAAAATGCTATCCATCTCCAGAGAAAGAACTGACGTTGTCTGAATACAGACTGAAGCATATTATCTTTCTTTCTTTTTTGTTAGACTCTTCTTGCACAAAATGACTAATACAGAAATGGTTTACATGATTGCACATGTATAACCTATGTCATATTGAGTTCTGTCTTAGGAAGGGGGAGAGGAGAAGAAGGGGGCTAGAATTTGAAAAGCAAAACTTAAAACCAAATAAAATTGTTTTATATGTAATTAGGAAAGACAAAATATTATTTAAAATATGTTGTTCACCTAGGTTTTTATCCAGATTTCAGTTCATCATTCACCTTTCAAAAGATTCCATGTTGTTTTTTTATCCTAAAAATGAGCACAGATTTAAATTGAACTATAAGCCAATCCACTCACTCACAGAAAAGATCCCAAAATATTTCTCAATCTTGATATTATTTTTAACAGATGCTCAGGAAATATTTGTTCAGATAAATTGACTCTACTGAGAGGTGCGGGTAGAGGGAAACAGTGTTGAAAATACTGTAAGCCTAAAGTGAAAGGTGCTCTTGCTGTTTGTCCTCGTCCTTCATTCTCAAAGAGGACCCTGACATCGGGGTGCTGTCATGGCTTGCAGTGAATTGGATCTAAGCGAGAAAAGAACTGTGCAAGGTAACCAACCTCATTCTCTCTTCCAGAACCATCTGGGTTCAGTGGCAATATGTATGTGTGTAATATATATATATATGTATATGTGTGTGTAATATATATATATGTATATATGTGTGTGTGTGTATATATATGTATATATGTATATGTATGTATGTATATATGTGTATGTATGTGTGTGTGTGTGTGTATATATATATATATATATATATATATATATATATATATATAATATGAAGACGGCCCTGGATGTTTAAGGTAATTAGAGTTAAGTGACTTGTCCAGGGTCACATAGCTAGTGTCTAAGATGAGATTTGAACTCAGGTCCTCCCAACTTCAGGGTCAGTACTCTATCTACTATACCACCTACTTGCCCCAAAGTGGGGGAGGTGGGGTAAAGTAAGGAAGAATAAGGAAAATTTTCTGTTTCTAGGCTGTGTGGTAAATGGTTGAGCGGAAAACATTTTTAAAAGTTTGAGGAAGAAGGAGTAGAAGTAGAAAAAATAACTTGATCTGAATAATAAAAAGAAGGAAATTATTTAGGTGATTTAGAGGGGCAGTATAATGAATAAGTCTAGAGACTGAATATGGGAAGAGGAAATTTGGGAGAAATTGAGGAACATTTAAAGGAAAAATATCAAATTCATATTATACTTCTGGTTTCTATGTGAGAGGTTGAAGGGGAAAGAAGGAAATTAAAGCAGACTAAAGATTAAGAAATTACTAAGGAAAAAGAACCTGAAGAGATTGAATCAAGGATCAGGATTGAAGGAGAAAGAGAAAATGGTAGTTGGCAAGGCAAGGAATTTAAGGAAAAGTATGTAGGACAAATTGGAAGGTGAAGTAAATTGACAGAGTAGATTAATAGGTGATGAAATATAAGTTGGTATTAGAGGATATGGAAGGTAAATTATGCCTATAGCATTTTGTTAGGTGGAATTATCAAGCAATTAAGAGATAATAATTGACTACTACAGATTTCAAGAGGTACTTAAAAGTAATGACTCAACAACCAAGTGGAACCAAATAGGTAGTTCTAAAAAAAAAGAAAAAGAAAATTATCAATCAGTTTGGAAAGTACATTTAATTTAATTCATCCCCTCACTTGCACTGAGTGATGTTTGTATTTCTGCCATGGAACCACTATCTCTGTTCCACTAACAGACTTCTCTTTCTCCTAGAAGTGAGATGAAGGACTTAAGGAATGCCTCTCTACATCCCAAGTTGATGGGCTCTGGATAGGAATCCCCTATTCAAAAGAAATAGGATAGCAAAAGGTGAGGCTGTAACATTATATATTAAAAAGGTTTGATAATATGAGGAAATCCAGGAACAGAAAAGAGAAAATATGGTGAAGAATCTTTAGCTTAAGGTCAATAAAAATCAAAATATAAGTGATTTTATCATGAGCATATGCTACAGATTTGGGCAGAAAGAATTAATATATTAGAAATTCAACATATAATCTATGAGGAGATTAACATATTCATAAAGAAACAGATAGGAACTTTCTTATATGAAAAAGGAAAAATGTCTTTTCAAGAGGATGAAAAGTGGAAGAGTTTTCACACATAAGAGGAAGGGAAGGAAAAGGATAACTGTATGCTTAAAGTCAAAAAAAGTATATATTTAAGGATCTTTCTGAAAAGAAGAAAGCTTGGTGCTGACAAAGAAACATTTGATTGTCCTTTAAGGAAGAGGTATCAAATGTGTACCCAGTGGGCCACTTGCAGCCCATAACACTCTTAAGTGAAGCCTGAACCAGATTAAAATGTAGCTCCTATCCAATTTTAATGTTTTGGTGCATTAATAAAAAAGAATTATATAGACAAAATTATTTTCTAAGTCAATATGTGGCCCACAGGGATCTTTAAGCAAGGTATAGTAGCCCTCATTTCTATTTGAGTTTGATAAAGTAGAGTAACAAAAGTTATGAAGTAAAATACAATCTTGTAAAGATTGAAGGAAAAAGGAAAGAGTAGCAGTGGTAAATGAATCCTTACTGAGGGGTACTGAGGAAACTCTTGTTGACCTGAAAACAAAAGAGATGTCTGTTACCTTTCAGGATCATGTATTCAAGAAATAAAATAGAACTTCCCAAGACTCATAAAAATAAATTACTGCAACTGACCTCAAGTGATTCACATGAGCACAGACCATATCGCCAGAAGGAATCTAAAAAGTATTACCACTAATTACAAATTCTTGAGTAAGAGACCAAGGACCATTGGGCTCAGGTTGTGTTTGAAGATACTTCTTTATTTTTTTTTTAAATCCCAAAGTTTGTCCTGGGAGGTAGGTCAGACTTTTAAATAAAATTGTTAGTAATTATTTATTCAGTTAATTTCATCAGTAGAGTTAGCCAAACATTTGATTTGGGAAGTAAACAGCTGGCTAAGGAGATGGTACCTAAGAATAGAATTTGGCCTTCTGAAACATAGCTTAAAATATAAAGGTGACAGACTCCCCTTTAGGATTAGAGTATACCTAATAAATGCTCATAAAAATATATTTGCAGGTGTCTTGACAATCTAATCAAAAAGGACTTTAAATGAAAAGGGATGGAAGAAAGAGACAAAACTGCTTATGTAGATCCACTATAAAGAGGAGCTACAATGAAAGAATGATCACAGCTAATATATAAGTTATAAGCAGGCAAAATTCCAAAAAAGAAACCTGACTAAAACCCATGACCTCAACACATAATGCCTGAAGTTTAGGTAACTAACAAGAATAACCAGAAGTCATAATACAAGGAGAGAAATTAGACCTCATAGTTATCCCTGAGACTAACTTAGTGAGATAAAACCTATGGCAGTCATGTGTCTCTAGGTGGAAATCAATTCAAAAGAAATAGGATAGCAAAAGGTGGTGAAGCAGTAACACTATATATTAAAAAAAGGTTTAGTAATATGAGGAAATTCAGGAACAGAAAAGAGAAAACATGGTGGAGAGCCTTTAGCTTAAAGTAAATGAAAAGAAAAACATAAGTGATTTTATCACTGGAGTATGCCACAGACTTGGATAGAAAGAATATATGAGATCAAAAAACACTTCATAAGCCCGAACAGAAGGGTAACATAATCACAAATGATAAGAGATTCCTTTTACTTAGATATCTACTGGAGGTACTCCCTCTCCCTCTCCTCTCTCTCCTCCCTCTCTCTCCTCCCTCTCTCCTTCTCCCTCTTCCTCTCCCTTTCCTTCTCCCCCTCTCCCTCTCCTCTCTCTCCCTCTCCTCTCTCTCCCTCCCTCTCCTCTCTCTCCTACCTCTCCCTCTCTCCTCTCTCTCCTCCCTCTCCCTCCCCCTCTCCCTCTCCCCACTCCTTCTCCCTTGCCCTCTCTCTCCCCCTCTCTTCCACAAGTGTAGAGAAGGTAATAATTTCTTGACTTCTCTCAATATACTGGAGAGCATCCAAAGAAAGGTAATCCAGATGCAATAGGGAATTGACCCCATGATATTTGAGGACCAGCTGAAGGAAATGGAAATGATTATTCCAGAGAAGAGAAGACCCTGGAGAACATGAGAACAGCAATTATCTTAGCAATCATTTCATTCTTCAAAAAGGTAAAAGAATCTTGATCTTATATATTGGATCTGATTCTCACTAACATATAAAAATGATGATGAGATTCTTGGGGAGAACCCAGAGAAAACAACCAGTATGGTAAAGGTCCTTGAGCCCACATCATCATGGAAGGATCATCTGAAGGAAATGGGGGTGTCTATGATACAGAAGAAAAGACTCTGGAGATCATGAGAGCTAGTTTAAGTATCGGAAGGGCTATCAGGTACAACAAAAGGGGTCAGATTTGTTCTGTTTGGCCTCAGAAGATTAAGGCAGACACAATGAATGGAACTCACAAAGAGAAGAATTTAGGCTTTACTCTAAAAGAAGCCACCTTCCTGGGGGCAGCTAGGTGGCACAGTGGATAAAGCACCAGCCCTGGATTCAGGAGAACCCGAGTTCAAATTTGGCCTCAGACAGGACGCTTACTAGCTGTGTGATCCTGGGCAAATCGCTTAACCCTCATTGCCCCACAAAAATAAACAATTTAATTTTTTTTAAAAAGCCACCTTCCTAACAATGCTGTCCATAGCTAAACTTTTTAAAAGACATTACTATTCCTGCTAATTGGAGGTTGTGATTTAAAAAAAAAATGAAAGTTTTTTTTAACATTAGGTTAGGATAACTGAAAGACACCAGTTTTTGAAGGACCACCCTTTCGGGGAGGAGACCAACGGCATGAGCTATGCATGCCAGATTGCCTGCTGAGCACTCGATTTCCAGGGTGCGAGCTTAAAAGGCAAGGAGAGAACAGAAGTGGTTTTTCTTTTTCCTGCTCTGCTGGTCTCTTGACTGCGCTGCACAGACAGACGCTGACTGGAGTTTGACTCCGCCTGGCTTGCAGTTAGCAGCCGCACGCGCTTGACATGGTCTCTCTCTCTCTCCCCAAAGGTGGCCTTGGGTTTTGGTGAGTTTTATATGGAATATAGACTAAGCTTAGACTTAAGACTATTTGTTTTGTATTTCTACTTTCCTATCCCTCTAATCAACATCACCTGGTAACTACCACACAATAAAGCTCTAACTAGAAAACCAGAAGCTTCTTCCATTTACTAGTCTGGGAGATAAATTAAGGGAAAGGTTAAAGAGGGGAGATTTATGATCTAATATCCAATTTTAAATCTCACAAGGTTTTTGAGCAGAGACTGGATGGCATGACAGATATTATAATAGAGTTTACTTGTGACTGTAGATTGGAATAGTTAACCCCTGAGGTTCCCTTCCAACTCTCAAATTCTGTGACATTCATATAGTTCAAGCAGAAAAAAAATGCCCACAAAAAGAATTTCTTTACTATTTTTGAACCCAAATCTATACCCAAGTCTCATTAGTTCCAACCTTAGGAACATAGTTTTAAATCTGGAAAGGGCCTTTAGAGACCATCTAATCTTCCTGAAGACCAATTTAAAACTATTTTCAATCAGGTTACTCTAACAAGAGAACTTAAAATGTATCATATCAGTACTCAAATAAAGAGTCCAATGACAAAAGAAATAAATGGTAATTGTATTAAAGCAGGGTTATAACTAAATTGTACTGAAAAGTAGTGGGGTACTGAGTCAAAATGATATCCCGTTAATCTCATCTGGGCCATCTTCAAAAGCTGAATTATCTTACTCTTCAGGAGACACAGACAATACCTGTCACTGAACATTCTATCTAATAAATATTTTCTTACTGAGTATAATCAAAGAATGTGTAAGCACCTGCAAATATATTTTTATGAGCCTTTGTTAGGTGTTCTCACCTAGAAAAGATAAATAGAATTATTGTAGTTACTCTAAAAATTTCTTACTTTTTTAATAACAAGCCTGAGTAGCTCCAAATGCATTTAAAACAAAACATTTCCTTTCTACTAACAAAAAAAAATCAAGATAAGAAAACTAAAGACCAACTTTGGTCATGTGGAACAAACTAAGAAATAAAGAAAATGGGTCTGTGGATAATGAGTACGTTGCTTCAGAAGCAATCATGGATATTTCTAAATATCAAGCCCTAAGTAAACGAGTTTTTCTACTACTGGAAAGAAAGCACAGTTATGATAAATGTGGGCAACAATCCTAGGGAACAAAAGAAGGGTTGTTGTTTCTTTCTTTTTTTAAGACTGAGGTCCTCCACCTCTACCTATGCCAAAGAATGCAACATGCCTCATCCTAATGTACAAAACCCAAGAAGCATTAGGGCTGAAACTCTGTGCGTGAAAAGAGAATAGAAGAGATAGGGTCTGACCTGTGAGCTACTCCTTTATTAACATTAAATGGAAAAATAATTGCTGATTCTCAGGAGCCTGTACCCAAAAGTTGTGCCTGGAAGCTTGACATTATGGATTTTTGCCTGGGCATCTTGGGAAAATGTCAGTCTGATCATTAAGATGATCTGTCAGTCAAGCAGCAAATATTTATTAAGTACTTGCTATGTACCAGGCCCTGTGCCAACTACTGAGCATACAAAGGAAGATAAAAATAAGGTTCCTGACCCTGAGGAGCTCGCATTGTACCAAAGATTCTCTTTTGTACCAAAGATTGTCTTCTTAAAAATAAGAACCTATCAAAAGAAAAAAAACCAGTGTGGTATAGTAGAAAAATGCTAAATTGACAGAGTCTAGGTCTCCTAATATCCATGTTATTTTAGGCAACTAATTTGTGCTTTCTAGGTCTCATTTTCTTCATTGGTTTAAAAAAAAGGAATAGGATTAGAAAACCTGTAAGGTCCCTTTAAGTGCTATGAGTATCATCCTATTAAAAAACCAAAAATACCTTTATAGAAATTGGGGGAAATGAACAATATTAGGAATATTCGTTGCTTACTGTATTGTATTCTAGCAATCAAACTACCAAGGGGTCACTTTATATAACTAGACAATAATAAAATTCATTTGGAGGAACCAACGGTCTAAAATCTCAAAGGATTTTTTTTTTTTTTTGCGGGGCTATGGGGGTTAAGTGACTTGCCCAGGATCACACAGCTAGTAAGTGTCAAGTGTCTGAGGCCGGATTTGAACTCAGGTGCTCCTGAATCCAGGACGGATGCTTTATCCACTGCGCCACCTAGCTGCCCCCAGGAAATAATTTTAAAGTAGGAATTAAGGAGGAATAGAACTTTCTGACGTCAAATTATATAATAAATAAATAACTATCAGAATTATTTGATACTGGTTAAAAATGGAAAGTAAATCCATAGAGCAAAATAGACAAGTAAGAACAAGAAACTATCACACATAAGCCAAAGAACATATACGACTTGGGGAAATGCTTTTTATTCACTAATGACTTCTGGAAAAAACTGGAGAAAGAAAAGAAGGAAGAATAGAAGGAAGGAAAGAAGGAAGGACAGTGGAAGGAAAGGAGGGAGGAAGGAAAAATTATCTTAAATGATATTCTACTATAAATCCTAAATATATAAGGCCTAAATATAAAGGATTACATAATTTTTTAAATGGGAAGAAAATAGGAGTCATCTTTTACCACTATGGAAAGGAGAATTCTTAACAAAAGAAAAAGGATACTGAAAAAAAACCAGACAATTATGAACACATGAAATTTAAAAGCTTTTGTATGAACAAAATCAGTGGAACTAGCATAAGATATGTCAACTGGGGGAAAAATCATTGTATCAAAGGTCTGATATCCAAGACATAAAGGGAACTAATACAATATATGACCAATTCCCAAATAAATCAGTGCTCAAAGGATATCATGGAAAGGTTTTCAGAAAAAGAAATGCAGACTATTGGCAACCATATGGAAGATTGATCCAAATCACTAATTATAGCACAAACAAAAATTTAAACAACTAACAAATTGAAAAAAGCGGTAAAGAGTCAATGGTTGAGGAAGGAGCTAGAAAATAATGGTGTTATGCTAGTCAGTGAATGAGCATTTACTAAGTACCTGCTATATGCCACTTGGAAGCAGCTAGATGGTTTAACAGATAGATCACTGGGTCTAGAGTCAGGAAGACCTAAGTTCAAAACCAGCCTCACACATTTATTTGCTGTGTGACCCTGAGCAAATCATTTAACCTCCATTTACCTTAATCCACTGGAAAGGGAAATAGCAAACCACTCCAGTATCTTTGTCAAGAAAATCCCATGGGCAGCATTGGTGTGCTATGGTCCATGAAGTCACAGAGTCAGATACACAACTGAACAACAAATGTGACACTATGTGAAGCACTAGGGATACAAAGAAGGGGGAACAGTCCCTCTCTCAAGTAGCTCAAAATATGAGGAAAAATTACTAAAGTGTCTATGTTCTCTGATTCAGAGATCCTACTGTTAGGTACATATCCCAAAAAAGAAAGATTCATAAATACCAAATTATTTATAGCAGGACTTTTGTGGCAAAAAAAGAACTAGAAACAAAGTGTGCACTTTTCTCTTGGGAAATGGCTAAACAACTTGCCATATATGAATGCAATGGACTATTATTGTGCTATATGAAACAAAAAATATGATTAATTCATTGAAATAGGCAGTTTTATTTGAACTAATGCAGAAAAAGAGAATCATAGCCAGGATAAAAACACAGATAAAAATACACAATGACTACAACAATGTAAATGGAAAGAACAATGAAAATCTGAATTTGGGTAATAAAAAATAACAAGATTTGGCACAGAGAAAAGATTTTTTTAAAATTCACTTCCTTTTTTTGTTGGAGAGGCAAGGTACTATGTGTCTAGAGTATCATATATGCTGTCAGAAATAATTGATGTGTGGGTAGGTTTTGCTGATCTGTTTTTGTTTGCATTCTATCTTTGTGACAAAGAAAGATTTATTACATACAAGAGCAGTAGGTACATATTCAGAAATTTTCACATAAAAACAAAAGGCAACAATATTTTTCTTTTTTCTTTTTTAGCAACAATATTTTCAAAGAAAATCAAGAACATTAGAAAAATCATAATCACTTATGGGCACCAAATAAAATCTCAGGCTACCAGTTTCTATCTTGAAGAAGAAATTGATCAAAAGGAGCACTAACTACCACACCTTTGTGAAACTTGCACCACAAGGATAAGGCCATGAATCCAAAGGCCAAGGTGCCATACATATTCATTTATAGGAAGTAGACAAGAAGATCCAATTCACTGTCCTCTGCATTCTAAATTATGGGGGGAAACTTGGACACCATTTAAAAAATTAGCACGCAGATGCATATTGCATATTAAAATGTTAGCAATAATCCAATAGCAAATTTAAAGAGCAAGGAAATCATTCAACACAAGATTTGGCTGCAAATGTTTTGCCTTTTGTGGATCTGTCTTACAAGAATTTTAAATAAACTACTCAGGACTTTGATGCAAAAATAGCCTCTTAAAAGGCTGCTCTTCATTTAAAACCTCCCTCTCCGTTGAGAATACCTTACTTGCTCCAGCATTTGCTTTCAATAGTCAATGCTTAACTCCAGTTGCCATGATGTTGGTGCCCTCCATCTACCTAAATTGATGACAAGAGCCTATTTTCCCACTTTTGTGTTCCAAGGGTCCTAACTGCTCAAAAATATTGGCCCTTTTTTCAGTCAAAAAACATTTTTGGGGAAATATAAAGCTCCTTTTGGCACAAGCTATGCTCATACAGTGCCAAAACAAGAAGCAAAATCACAAAAATTCCAGTCAGCCAGTGAGTTGTGTTTTGCCCACGAAGTGCCAAACTAACAGTTCAATGTTGTTGGTTTTTTTCCTGCTGACTGGTTTTTGGACTGGTTGTTTTAGCATCAGGAGGATATAACTTCACAGATCAGAGATAGCAAAACTTCCTCATCAACCTCTTCCCCCACCACACAGATGCTTTCCCTTCCTTCCCCTTCTAGTTTAATATAGTATGTCATGGGGCAGCTAGTGGTAGAGCACTGGCCCTGGATTCAGGAGAGTTCAAATCCAGGGTCAGTCACTTGACACTTAGTAGCTGTGTGACCCTGGGCAAGTCATTTAACCCTCATTGCCCCACCAAAAAATAAAATAAAATAAAATAGTATGTCATAAAAGCATTGAGAGGTATTGGTTGTAGAGATCAGAAAGACGGGGGCATGCATATTAGAAAACTAATAGAATTTGAACTACAGATGAAAAGGTGAGAAAGAAAAAGGGGGGTAAATGCAGAGAATTCCCCTATATTGGACCTTTGACAATGTGGCTCCAACTATTTGTCTTTTCACTCTCTATATTCAAATTAATGGATCTAATCTTTACCTTTTCAGGTGTCTCACACTTGCACAGGATGTTTCCAATGCTTAAAATGCATTTTTGTCTCATTTCTTCCAGTTGTAATACTTCTCTTCCTTCAAGTACCAACTTAAATATAACTTCCTCTCTAAAGCCCACCCTTGATTCACTCACTCAGTTCAAAGAGAACCCTCCAACTACATATTTTCCTAGAAAACTTGACCCAGACCTCCTAGTATGTTTATCACATTCTGCCTTGGTAAATTTTTATTCACATATTTAGAATATCTTCTACACACATGCACACACACCTCACAATGTCATTGGTCCTCTTTGAGAATGAAGAACAAACAACAACAGAAAGCTTTCTGACTTAAGTCAAGCATCTTATTCACTCACTATTCCTTGAGGTCTTACTTGAAGGCAGACTATCATTCTTTCATCTTTGGTAAGTATTCGTTGTACTGAATTAAATTTGATAAATTGATTCACCTAAGAGTTATTGTTATCAACTTGAGAGGTTTTCAGACTACTTGTCAGGAATGTCATAAAGATTATTTCTCTTTAGCTATGTATTAAACTAGATTGCTTCTGAGGCCATTTGTGCTCAGAGTCTAGAATTCCAAAAAAATAAGTTACCCTGTCCAATGCACTTTAACTATTGTAAAATGATACTCCATGGATCTTGAAATTCTTGAATATGTCCTTTTGTTAGTGGATCAAAGACAGAGTAGTTCTTAGTCCTGTGCCAAATCTTTATCTTTACAATCTGTCAAGAACTTCCATTAAAAAGAACATTAAAATTTGAAAGCACCAGGTCTTATAGCTTAATGTAGGCTGGCTTAAAGGTTACCCTGAAAACCTAATGTGTCTATTAATGAAAGTAACTATCTACATCAAAATATTTTTTCAACAAGACATAGTCTATCAATTTGGCTAATCCTTCAATTTTTTTTATTTGGTTCAAACAAAATATTTATTGAGATCTATGCAAGGTATATTGCACAATTTATACAATTGAGGTCAATATTTTTATTTGTTAATGGATAATTCACAGAAAAAGGATGAAATTGTTTTTCTAAAGAGGGGCTTCATTTTATTTCCTTAGTTTTGTGATTAGTATTATAATGGGGGAAGAGAAAGAAGTATCTGACTTTCTGTGAAACCAATCGCCTCACATCACTGAAGGGAAAAGATGGAACAGAGCAATTTAGAATCCAGTGGAGAAAGTAATAACTGGTATTTTTCATGTCTAGTGCAAAGTTCACAAAATGTGACTAAAGCAAGCTGCAAGAAAGTGACATCAAGTCAACTTTTTAACATTTAAAGTTTGCTTTTTCCATAACGAAAAGTCTAAATGAACTTTTTAAACAAATTCACTTGTGGAGTGAGAATGAAAACAGAAATTCAGGAACACAAAAATGCTAGCCCAACACAAGAAGGAGCTTATTTGGGAGTACAGAAGTGGTAGGAGATGGGGAAAGATGACAAGGAGGGAGGAAGGGGGGGAAAGAGGGATGGATGGATGGATGGATTGATGGATAGACCAACAGACAGATAGACAAACACATACATAGGTATATAGATATGTAGAAAATACATAGGGACATAAATGGATGGAAGGATAATTTATTGAGTACTTACTATATGCTTGTCATAGTACTAAGTTTTAGGGATACAAATATAAGTAAACAGTCCTTGTTTTCAGGTATCTAACAGTCTGATGGGGGATAAACACCATAAAAGGGAATTTTCAAAGGCGGGTGGGAAAGGCAGCTTGGTATGCAGATAGTCTTGAACCTTTACTCTTCATAGAAGCTCTCTCAATGCAAATGCTACACCCATATGTATGTGTGTATATTTGTGTGTGAGTATATATCATATATGTGTTAGTTAGGGACATGTTGTCTCCCTCATTAGACGAGGCTAGGAGTGTTCAGTTTTTGTCTTTATATCACCAATACCTAGTCTGGTGCCTAGCACACTGTGGGTATTTAATAAATGCTTGATTGAAACCCTACCTAAAAGAGACCATCTTATAAAAGATATAAGAGATGCCACATATTATAATGCTACCTAAAAGCAATATATCATCTAAGATAATTAGTTAGGAGGGAAATGTGGACATTTCACCCAACAAATTGGTGAAAACATTTGTTACAGAGCACCAAAGTCACTTCAGACAAGAAACAATGTGGGGGTTCTTTTGGTGTCAGGCGGCTGTTTTTAAACAGCTTTGTTTCAACACAGCTGTGTTTTTAGCATCATATCAACCATTAGCTCCCAGAGCAGTATCATCTAAGCCAATTGTAATTGCAATGGCAACTCTGAATTCAAAAGGCTCTGACTAAACATCAGTATTACTTAATCCAGAACATAAATCAAACTCATTTTGTAGCCATTCAGTTAGAGGGAAGAACTAATGTATTTTTCACTCAGGTGAAATCAACATATTTCAATAATTATATCCCTAGTTACATGATTGGTTTAATTACCAGTGTATCTTTTGATTGTCCAATTGCTCTGTACACATTTACAAGAAACATAACAATACTGTCCTTGCCATTACTACTTGCTCTTCTGAATGCCTTACATTTCTTTCAGTTTCCACCTTCCCCAAGCTCCATAGAGCAGAGCACAGTGCAATGTATAAAGTACATACAAGAAAGTTATTTCTTAAATGAATGAGTTATAGGAGGACTGGATTCCGGTTCTAGGTCTGGAACCTTGAACAGGTGACTTAACAATAACAACAATTGATAGCTATACAGCTCTTCAAATTTTACAAAGTGCTTTCCTTCTATTAACCCTGTGATATAGGTAATCCAAGTAATAATTCCATGTTCCTGGTGATAAAACTGAGGGTCACAGGTGTTAAGTGACATGCCCAAGGTAACATAATAAGTAAATGTCAAACCAGAAATTGAACTCAGATCACTTATGACTCAAAGTCCAAGGATCTTTCTACTATATTTCAGGGTCTCCCATTACCTTCTTAGGCCTTGATTTCCTCACCTACAAAATGAAGAAGTTAGACTCATTATAGCTATATTCCATTCCAGTTCCAAAATTCTGAGTTCATATTTAAAGAAAAGCTTAGAAATAGGGGGCAGCTAGGTGGCGTGATGGATAAAGCACTGGCCCTGGATTCAAGAGGACCTGAGTTCAAATCTGGCCTTAGACACTTGACACTTACTTGCTGTGTGACCCTGGGCAAGTCACTTAACCCTCATTGCCCTGCAAAAAAAAAATAGAGCAAAAAGCTCAGCCAAGACTATGACAAAGCAAGATTTGTTCAAGTGCTAGCTTTCTAATTAAGTTCTCATAGTATTTAATTCTTTTTTTTCCATCACAATGAATTCTACAAATATTTGATGGCCCAAGGGTCCAGTGAGGTGAGAGAGGTGAAAATTTTCCAGAACCAAAAAAAAAAAAACCCAGCAGCACAAACATACTTTGCTACAGTTCCATTTTATTTATGCGTCGAGGGAGTTTCTAAAAGCTCAGATGTAATATTGGCGGGGAAAGGTGGAAGAAATATTTTAAACCACTTCTGAATTTCCTATTATGCCTTCAAGCCTCTCAAGTCTATAAACATGGAATGGGAAAGATTTGAAGATGCATAAATGATTTTTTTTAATATTTTCTGTTTAGGCCAGAAATAGAAAAGGAGCCTGGCTTGTGTCATGTTGGCACTTCCGCTCCTATTCCATCTGGAATCTTGACATGCAGGGGGAAAAGATGTTTGCATAAGACAGAGGCAAAAAAGGGAAAATTGATTCCTTTCTGGAGAAAAGTTAGCATTTCAGATTTGTTTGATGATTTTCATTATTGTTGTATGTTCTGTGCTTCCCTAACCTAATGTTAATGAATTCTCATCTAGAAACAATGATGATGGTGGTGATGATCTCCCTTTACTATCCAAAGATGATACTACCGTAAATGCAGCATGAATTATTTAAGCAGTGGTGCTGAATTTACACTGATATATCCACACCCTTTCTTTGAGCCAGTTTAATAATAGCACACATTTACAAAGCACCTAGGTCAGATAAAAGATTTGCTGAATCATGTAATCTCAGATTGAGAAAGGATCTCAAAAACCCCATAGTACAATCTATGCCTGCACAGGAATTCTCTATATAATGTACCTGATGATGTGTCATTTGTCCTTTGTTTGAACACCTACAGTGAGGGAAAGCTCACTTTTGTATATGTAAAATGGGATTCATAGAATAATTGAGCTTCACCTCATCATTAGTAGCATACTTTAGAACAATTAGGTGGTAAGGTAGATAGAGCACTGGCCCTGAAGTTGGGAGGATAAAACTCACCTCAGAAACTTACTATCTGTGTGACCCTGGACAACTCACTTCACTTCATTTGCCTTAAAAATCTGTATGTTCAGGGTAGAATTCAGCTTTCTGAATACCTAGAAGTGAAAGAATATGGCCAAGTTTGGTACTAGCTAGAAATAGTTAAGTCTTACTAATCTGGACAGTTTGGCCTCTAAGTGGGAATTCCAATGTCTTCTAGATCATAACCTCTAAAGGTCCATTTGGAAAGTGTAGCAGAAGATTGGGAAATGGTCAAGGTGAAATAAAATGAATGGGGTTAGATCTTGCTACTAATGGTGTCCTCCTGAAGCAAGGTAGTAGGGTGAAGAAGATCTCAGTTGAACTTTAAATCTACTACTTATTAGCTATATGACTAAGTCAATGAAAGCTTCTAAGACTCTTAATCTGTAAAATGAAGACAATAATTCAATTCAACAAATATTTAGTATGTACTATGTGTTAGGTCATATATGAGAATGCCTATAAAGCATTTTGAGATTATAACACCCTATAAAAATGTAACATTGATTATTGCTAAAGGTATATCAGAGAAAAAGAAGAATAATCAAAAGAAAATCAGAGGCAACTGAGTCCTTTCCCTGCCACTTTCAGCATCCGGCCAGATCTCTCTTCAGCCAAAGAATAACAGGATCTCTCATAGCCATCTCCAGGGGGTTTTCAGCACCAAGGTCAGAGCCTTGTTTTCTTCGGGCTACAAGTAACAAAATAAGACTCCAACAAAGAATACTAAATATGTATGCTCCACAGTAGGAGGTCAGCTGCCTTTTGAACCTTATTTGCTTCTATTCTGACTTTCACTCCAGTCAGTTTAATCTTATGGGGGTGGGGGTGGGGGTGGGGAACAAATTATTTGCAACTATGAGTTTTTGTTCATTCTATGCCTCTTCCCTTACAAACTCTTTACTCATTCCCTCCTATCAAAATTTTGTTTATCTTTTAAGGCCCAATTTTTATCTAACTGCCCTATTGAAGCCTTCTCTAGCCACTCCAGCCCAGAAATTTCTCCCTCCCCTGAACTCCTAGAGCACTTTCCTATCTACATTACTCATTTAACCCTTAATGATTTGTGGCTTTGCATGAGCATTTAACTAACACCAATGACGATAACAACTAACACTAGTCACTTCAAGTCCTGCTTCTGACAGAACTTTGAGATTCTGTCACTAGTTGTGAGAGAATGAATGAGAGGAAAGACATTAAACCCACAAGGCTCCTGATACAATCACCCCCAAAATAGCAATAAAAGAACCCTTGGGGCAGAAAAACATACAAAAATATGGGCTGAGAGTTTTCTCCAGCTATAGATAGATTTCAGGGGGCCATGCTGGGCCACAAATAAAGCCTAACCCTGCAATCAGGCTGACACACCAGACATCGGCCAGAGGAATTTGCCCCAGTGCCTCTGAATTGGCAGCAGCACAGGCGTCTTCTGGAACCAAGGGCATGGTCAGACTGAACGGCTGGCCCTGGGGGGGGGCGGTAAGTGCAGGGGTACCAGAGAACTGGGGGGGAAATATTGACTATCCCACCCCAGCGGGCAACCAAGAAGAAATTCTGAGCGGCGGGATACCCAGGTCAGGGAGGGGAGCAGGGGCACAGTCTCATCAGAAGCTGAGAACCACACCACAGAAAGCTTTGCTGGTTGGTTGCTTGGTAAAGTAGGACTGAGGTTATCCCCAGACCTGAGAACAGGCCAGGTGAGATTAAAGCCTGCCCCCTCTCAACCCAAAACACCTGGGACCCTCTGAAGCTGAGAACAGGAGTGGAGCGAGAAGCAGCCCCTCCCCCCACTCCCAGTGGAGAGTTTAAAATCAAATAAAAGTGAGGCCAGGCAGGCTGAGAAGAAGCCCAACCATCCCCTGGCCATGCTGTAACTTGAACAGTGTGTCCTGGAAGCAGCGCCACACTTTAAGAAGGAGTTAAAAGCCAAGAAATAGTAAGCCAGGATGAGTAGGCAGAGAAAGCAGAAGACCATCAAAAACTTCTTTGGGGGTAAGGTAGACCACAATACAACCTCAGAAGAAGAAGATAATAACAGGGTCAAAGCTCCAACATCCAAAGCTTCCAAGAAAAAAATGAACTGGTCTCAGGCCATGGAAGCTCTCAAAAGGGACTTTGAAGAGAAAGTAGAAGTAGAAATAAGATGTAGAGAAAAGGAGGAAAGAATGGAAAGGGAAATGAGAGCAATGCAGGAGAGTCATGAGAAAAAAGTCAACAGTTTGAAAAGCCAAATGGAAAAGGAGATTAAAAAACTGTCTGATGAAAATAACTGCCTAAGAATTAGGGTTGAACAAATGGAAGCCAGTGACCTTATGAGAAACTGAGACACAGTAAAGCAAATCCAATTGAATGAAAAAATAGAGGGCAGTGTGAAATATCTCCTTGGAAAAACAGTTGACCTAGAAAATAAATCTAGGAGAGATAATTTGAAAATCATTGGACTAACTGAAAACCATGACCGAAACAAGAGGTTAGACACCATCCTCCAAGAGATTGTGAGGGAAAATTCCCCTGATATTCCAGAAGCAGAAGCTAAAATTGAAATTGAAAGAATCCACTGATCACCTCCTGAAAGAGATCCCAAAAGGAAAACCTCCAGGAATATAATAGCCAAATTCCAGAACTCCCAGGTGAAGGAGAAAATACTGCAAGCAGCTAGAAAAAAGGAATTCAAATACTGTGGAGCTCTAATAAGGATAAAGCAAGATCTAGCAGCTTCTACATTAAAGGACCGGAGGGCATGGAACATGATATTCCAGAGGGCAAAGGAACTGGGACTTCAGCCAAAAATCACATACCCAGCAAAACTGAGTATAATTTTTCAGAGGCAAAAATGGGATTTCAATGAGAAAGAGGTCTTTCAAGCATTTGTGATGAAAAGACCTGAACTGAATAGAAATTTTGACTTTCAAATACAAGATCCTGGAGAAGCATAAAAAGGTAAACAGGAAAAAGGCTTCATGAGGGATATTAAAAGATCAAACTGTTTACATTCCTACATGGGAAGATAATACTTTGAAATCATAAGAACTATCTCAGTAAGAAATTCACAGAAGACAGGGTTGAACTGAATATGAAGGGATGATATCTGTAAAGCATTTATGTTTTGTTCTTTGTAGGAAAGATAGGGTGGGGTGTCTTATGTCTGGGACTGGATTTGGGCTTGGGGCCTCCTGGTTCCAGGGCTGGTGCTTTGTCCACCGTGCCACCTAACTAATCCATGATGACATCATTAAAATAGGGTTGAGGTGTAGGAAAAATAAACTGGGGGAGGGAGAAGGGGAGAGATGGTCTGGGGAGAGGTAGTTCACATGAAGCAAGCAAGAGAATGAACAAGTCAGTCACAACTTCTAAATATACTATACAACTATCTAATACTGTAAGTTACAAAGCAAGTACTAATCTACTAGCCAGTTTACTTTTCTTTTATTCTTTTTTTCCCCATGGGGCAATGAGGGTTAAGTGACTTGCACAGAGTCACACAGCTAGTAAGTGTCAAGTGTATGAAACCATATTTGAACTCAGGTCCTCCTGAATCCAAGGCCAGTGCTTTATCCACTGAACCACCTAGCTGTCTGCAAGTACTAATCTTCAGTGGTACATGGAATTCCTTACCTGGCATTCCATATACCAATGAAATCATAGGTTCAGACATACATGCATGCATGCATGCATGACTGTGCATGCATGTGCATGTACATATATGTTTATATGGTTGTGTGTATACATACATGTGTGCTGTGTGTATGGGTATATGCATACCTATGTAGACATGTCAACTATATATTAATCTAAATAGATGTGTAATACTCATTTATGCACACAAATATATACACAGACATACAAAGACATATAAATATGTTATATATAAAATAATATTAATTCATTTATATGGTGTTTTATGGCTTACAAAACAATTTTCTCCCAACAACTATGTGAGATAAGTAGTATGGTGGTTATTATTCACACTTTATAGCTGAGGAAATTTAAATTCAGTAACTTTCCATGGTCACACAGATATGAAGTGTAAGAGTTGCTATAAAAACCGTGGTCTTCGGATTCCCCACTCAGTCTTCTTTCTACTCTAACATGCTGCTTCCCATAAGTAATCATTTCTAAAGTAAATGGTAAATGTCTTCATACGGGAAAATATTTTGCACTTCACAGAGCCTAGAATAGCATGGAGCACAGAGAAAGATCTCAATGAATGTATGGGTTCAAATTCTGCCTCTGACACTTACTGGCTGTGTGACCATTGGCAAGTTACTTAGACCATGTAAATATCAGTTTCCTCATTTAGGGAAGTAGACTCAATGACCTCTCAGGTCCCTTCTAGCTCTAAATCTCTAAGCCTATGAAAATATTTGCTGATTGAATCAATCTACAAGAAAGGTCCTAAACCAAATTAATACTAACCCAAACATGAAGGATTTGGGTGCAGTTGGACTTTTGAGAATGTGTAAAAAATTGCATTTAACTTACAGTCTGTCAAAAAGCTGGCTTGGAAAAGCAGTTTAGAAATTAAAACACCAGTCTCATCTCCATTTCATTTTTTGAAAGGCTGTCATGACATTCATTTTAATTTGCTTTCATTTAAAAAAAAATAGCTACCAGCTCACAGAATCTGGTAGGAGGTGGTAAAAATCAAAGGAGAATGCCACAGCACCATCAAATACTATCACTAGGAGATCTAGAAACCATGTTACTGTAGCCCTTCATTTTATGGATATGGAAATAAAAAACATTAAGTCCAGCTTCAGAGACTCATCTATGAAATGAGAAGGCTAGACTAGACAAGTTCCAAAGTTCCTTCCAGCTCTAACTTTCTGTTGATCTGACAGGCTTTAATTTTCCTGATATAAGGAGGACACTATGTCTAGCTTATTCTTGAATGTGTTTTTATAATTCTACTGGATTAATTTAATCTAATTAAAATAGTTGTTATCAAGAAAAGCTTTTCCCCCGTTCACAATGAATTTTCAAGGCAAGATGTATTTGCTTTTTTTAAAACTTCTTTTAAAAGTCATCAAAGAGAAAATTATTTCAAAAGTGTGTCTCAATGCTCACTAATGCATTTGACATTAAAATCAGTGAAAGCTTTGTGGGAGATAGTAAATTATGAGCATCACATGCAATTTTCTAAGATCTGTTTATAAACATAGCCAACTAAGAGGTGTCAAATCATTTTAGAAACAGCTCTATAATTTCTGACCCTCTATTTTATGCATAGCATAAAAGAGAACTCTAAAATAACTGCATTTAGTCTAAAAATTGGGCTTTGTCACTAGTGTTCATTCAGGTGGTATCTTTGTAAAGTAACAACTCTCATAACTTCTCTTAAAAATTATTCCTAAAAATATGTTTCAGGAGGTCAGTGATCCATCTTGGGCATTGCAGCCTCAAAGAATTTTTTGAAGTTGCATGGCCATTCAACTTCTACTTGGGCCAGCTGAAAATGCATTCTATAAGAGAAGACTCCCTCATTTCTTTTGAAGTCATTGTCTTTTAAGCACCAAAAAGTTTCATAAAAGGTGGCAAGACTATGCTAACAATTGACTATCCTATGTTCCAGCTGACTCTATAAGAACTGTCAAATCATCTGTGTTAGATAAGCAAATATTTAACACTGTTGTAATTGTGATGATGTAGTCTCTGGGTATATACATATTCTTGTTCTGCCACTTTTACTCCCTGTGTGAGCTTGAAGAAGTTACTTAACGTCTCTAAGATTCAGTTTCTTCATTTGTAAAATAGGAAGAGTTGGAGTGGATGCCTCCTCATATTCCTACTAGCTCTAGATCTATGGTGTGTATGATGAAGCTATTGGATCAAGTGGTATCTAAGAATGCTTACAACTCTAAATTCTAAAGTCCTGTGATCCTATTTGTGTGAAAAATGGAAAACAGGTGAAGATGATTCAAACGATAGTTAGTCTTTCCTAGATTTTAATCAAATCATGATATAATTCTAATAAATGAACTCCTTCCTGTTGAGCCCATGACACTTCACAGGCCACAAAACAGGCTTAGTTTTTAAGTTATTTAAATATTAAATTACCCAAATAAATCAGGACCTTCCCCAGCTCTTCTAAAAAAACAAATGTTTACCTCTAAAAAGTATATTTACAACTTTCCCAACTCACAAACGTCCATGAAAACCTGGGAAGGGGATTGGAGGGAAGAGAAGCAGGCATTGTTTATTTTAGGCCTGATGCCTACTTTTTAAAAAGCTTTATTCATAGACTCATGTACTTTCTTGACTGGCAATTAACCTTTCTTCCCCAAATGTAATTCCATTTGTAGTGATATTATCCTCCAAGTAATACTCTCTAATGCCACTATAGAAAACCTTTTTTTTTTGCTAAAAGACTTTAAAAGCTTAGTTAATGGAGATAAAGCACAGAAAATGCAGATTTATGATGTTGTCTGTCACTTGAGGCAGTCTGTGTCTCTAGTTCTCTTTCCATTGATCACTATGGAGAGTGATGATATTGTTGAAGATATTTTGGTAGAAAGAATGTCACTAAGATCAAACATCTTTTTCAAAACATCCTGGGGTAAAAAAATAGGAGAAACAATAGAGAGGAGAGGGATAGAAAGATGGAGAGGAGGAAGGGAGGGGGAGGGGAGGAGGAGGAGGAAGGAGATAGGGGAAGAAAGGAAAAGGGGAGGGTGCCTGTCTCCTACAAACAGATCAGAGAAATAATGTTTAACCTCTCCTACAAAATTAATAAAACAGATCAGAGAAATTATGATATCTTCTAATACCTGTCCTACAAAACAGATCAGAGACAGATGGAAAAAAACATATCAATTTAATATTTTGTCCCAAGAAGAAATATATAACAACATGATCATGTGGAGACTCCCCTCCTAAGAGAGAAGCTTGGGGGACTCCCGATTTCTGAAGGTATATAAGGTTTTGTCCACTGATTACAGGGCATTGTCAGTTTCAATGGTATGATACAGAAATCAACCCAGAAGCAAAAAGCAGTTTAACAATTTCAGTTATAACAAATATGGAGGAAATATAGAAACTTCATGATAAGACTACAGGATTCCAAAAAAGGGTTTAGCAAAGATGAGGATGCCCAGATGTTACCATAAGATAGGCACTTCCTATTCTGAGGGAAAAGAAGTCACTGGGTAGGGTCTTTTATCTGCTAGTTATCTGGGTTCAGATTTGGAATTCAAGTTGAAGGACATTTTGCTCCTATTAACCCAGGGTTTCATAAAAAATACTTTTGGATAATAAGGTACCTACATCAAATCCAGGTGATCTATATATTCATATTAACAAAGCAAAAGGAGAAGGGGGAGAGGGAGAGAAGGGGAAAGGGGGAAAGAGGGAGAGGGAGAGAAAGAGAGAGTCAGAGTCACTTCATCTTTATTCAAAAACCCCAAAGAGGCATTGTGGGGAGAGGGCGGGAGTAAATGGATATTCTCATTCTCTCTCTCTCTCTCTCTCTCTCTCATACACATACACACACACACACACACACACACACACACACCAATAAATCCCTTAAACACGGTGTTTTTGATTCCTGAAACAGCAGTCATATATTCCATTCACCTCTAATGCTCATACCTAAGCAAAAAGTAAGAACTGCATGGTGATGCTGTTGAAAATGGGAAGAGACTAAATGTCACAGGTATTTTCCAAATGATTAATTAACTGCCCATTGAAAGGTTGAACAGAGAATCAACATTATATATAATGTATGTGCCAAGTGAGATAGGTACAAGGCTGGAGGAGACCTTGCAATGTAGTTAGGTGATATTTCAGCAAACTATTCAGTTTTGCTTCTTCCTCCCTTTAGTCAGGAAAGGTATTTTTTCAATCCTCATTGCATAGATGAGGCATTATTCAATGGTTAGTTAGTTGTTGTTGGCAAGAAGGGGTAATTAAACCCATATCTTCTGTCATCCAGGACAGTGTACTTTCCAGTACACCTCCAATGTCATTAACCTTTTCTCATAGTTCGTACGTTTTTTCAATTAAATTATTTTATAGCTCTCTTATGCACTCTCTCCAACTTCATACGGCTCTTTAGCTGACACACATAGAAGCAGCTCTCCTGCCAATGATAAGTCTGTTGAATTCTCAATTCTACAGTCTAGTTTTGTTCAATTGTTTCTTGGTGGGGTTTTTGTCTTCCCTAATCAGACTATGAATTCCTCAAGGAGGGGTACTCTGCTTCCTACTTTTCTTATATCTCTCACTACTTAGCACAGTGCTGACCACAGAAAAGATAATCAAATGCTCATTGCCTGATTATGTTGAATAAACATTAGAAAATTTACTGCCAAATTATGTTGAACAATATTGCCTCAGATACTCTCTTGATATCAGTTCCTCAAGATATAGAGTTAGCTTGCATGTAGATGTTCATACATGTGCAATGACATAAGCTACTTAACATAATATATTCAAATGTTAAGAACTTCAAAGGAACTACATAATTGATTTAAACTACTTCCCCTCACATGAACAACCAACAGGTAGACAGGAGTTCTCTTCATTCCCCAAACAAATCTTATGTTTTTCTACCTCTATGACTCTGCTCAACTGTTACCTCTCTTGGGATTATCATCCTTCCTGCTTTATTCCCATCTCTACTTATCAAAACCTTTGCCTGCCTTGAAGGCCCAACTCAAAGTTTACCTACTTTGAAAGCCTTTCCTGATTTCCTGAATCAGATGTGCTCACCCCTTCCTCTGAAATCTCCAAAATCTTTTGGTGCTTCTCACATTACCAACCAATTTTGCCTTGTATTATAGTTACCGTATACTTATTTTATTCCTGTTCCTGCATTTCCCCCAGCCAATCACTTGAGGTCTGGAACCATATCTTACTCATTAATATATCTCCTCCATGCTCTGAACATAGTAGTTAATTATTATTTTTGGAATTGAATGGCCTATGACCAATTGGGGTTTCAACACATTAGTGGGATAATTTCTTATAACCAAACCTGGATCCCCCCACTAGAAAAATAGAGTGTCCTATAATGTGCCTAAGCTGTATTTCACTCAGGATCCTTACTCCCCTACCTCACCTGAGGAAGGAATAAACTGGCAATACTCCAATTGCTCATCAAGATAAGCCATTTATCTCCTCATTCTATCATCTATTTTGAGTGAAGATTTAAGATCTCTCATTGGGAGAACAACCTATACTTTATTCCCTCCTTTCATCTGAATACTGTCTATTAATGCAGTCTAAGCTTGCTTTTTATTTTTAAAGCACTCTTGGGGCAGCTAGGTGGTGCAGTGGATAGAGCACCAGCCCTGGAGTCTGGAGTACCTGAGTTCAAATCTGGCCTCAGACACTTAACACTTACTAGCTGTGTGACCCTGGGCAAGTCACTTAACCCAAATTGCCTCACTAAAAAAGAATAAAATAAAATAAATAATAAAGCACTCATATCATTGTCAGGCATTGCACTAAGCACTTTACAAGCATTACCTCATTTGATCTCCACAACCCTGTGGTAGGTGCTGTCATCCCAATTATATCATTGAGGAAATCGAGGTAAAGAGATTAAGTTCGTATGCTTATATAGATACTAAGTCTCTGAAGCCAGAATTGAACTCAAGTCCTCTTGACTACAGGCCCCAAACTCTATTCACTGCATCACCTAGCTGTCAGCAGTGGAGAACAAACTCTTGCAAGTCCGAACATGTGGAAAAGACTTCAAGTTTAGTTCCAGAGATGGACCATAGGTCCATATGATCCAAGGACCTTGTCTGCCAAGTGATAAATATTTTGTCCACAGCACTTTTCAAAAAACTTTTATTAAGTGGCCCATGGAGTTGTAATCTGGGTCAGTTGTTAAGACTTTCAAATTTATTGGTTATTGTTGTTGTTGTTCAGTCATTTAAGTCATGCCTGATTCTTTGTGACCCCATTTGGGGTTTTCTTAACAAAGATACTGGAGTGGTTTTCCATTTCCTTCTCTATCTTGTTTTACAGATAGGGAAACTGAGGCCAAAAGGGTTAAATGACTTGCTCAGGGTCACATAGATAGTAAGTGTCTGAAGCCAGATTTTAACTCAGGAAGATGAGTCTTCCTGACTCCAGGACCAGCACTTTATCCACTGTGTCAGCTAAATGAACCCCTAATATGGGCAAGGTGGCATGGAAAATATGAAGATATGCATGGTCCTATACAGGAGGAACAAGAAAACTCTAATCTGTCCTATTACCCATCTCCTCATATGACTTCATATTCATTGTATTTTACTCTTTCTTTTGAGAAATACTCTCCATATTTTATACCAGCTCTGAGAACTCACAGGCATAAAGAACTGCTTATGAAGAAACTCCCTATTCTAACATAGTTTAGGTAGTAAGTAACTGGAGCTCACCAAAGAAACCAGGAGTGGAGGGATGGGTCTCAGAATCTTCTCTATTGTCTCCTCTACAGCCAACAAATAAGCTGAGGCTTCCTCAGTCATGTAAAAAAAAGTTTCGCTCTACCCTAACATCCCCTCTGGCTATTATCTTATATTTCCTTTTTTTTTTTTTTACACCAAACTCCTGTGAAAAGCTATTTACAGCCCCACAGACTAGACATATAGATGCAAAGTGAAAAAGGCTGGACTTCTGATTTCACTTGAATAAGGAATTCCCAGATGAGCAAACTCTCTGTGATATAGTTAGAGAATTGCCTAGATTACTGAGATGTTAACTTGTTCAGAGTCATACAGTCAATATGTGTCAAAGGCAGGGTTTGAATCTAAGGCCTATTCTTTATCCACTCTCTATGATGCCTCACTCACAAATTTTCCTCCAAAAAAGGCAAGGAAGGGGAATAATTGTTCCCATAAAAAATCAAGTGTTCTAAGACCCCATTTTTAAAATGACTGCTATCAGAATGAAAGGTAGTTTTTCCTAGTGGACAGAAAGCTGGCCTTGATGACTGGAAGACCTGGGTTCAAGTACTGTCTCCAACAGGTATGATTTGTATGACCTTGGGCAAGCTATTTCAACTCTGAGTGTCCCCACACAATTATCCCATAGTCCCCTATGGCAAAACAGTTGACAATCTGCCTTGGTAGACGTTTCTCACTGGGAGCTCCTTATATCAATGAAATGATGAGCCTAGTCAAAAGTAAAAAAAAAAATGTTTTTCAATGTTGCACTGTTTTAGAAATGAAACCATAGCCCTGAATTAAATTCATTTGATGATCTGGGACCTGCCTCACTCTGAGAGAGAGTGAAAGAAGCCATTAGGAACATCCATCCACTTTACAATTGGGAAGACATTTTTTTTTCTCCAAGTGGGCTGATATCAGACCACACACAAATCAAATGAATCCATCTGCCCTTTGGTTGAAAAGATAAAATTAGGCATGAGTTTTAATGGGCTTTTTTTTTCTTTCTAAAATCATTCTGAGGAAGAAGAGCACATACTTTAGCTACCATTTATCTGTTTCTGAGCAGCAAGCAGTACCCTCTAGTGGTGATATAACTCAGATACAGTCTCATAGACCAGTGCAGGTTGGCAACTTGAGGTCAGATTCTAGCTTCAGATCTGGCCAGGCCCACACATCTAGTAGCTCTCTCTTTATTCTCATAGGGGTGCATGTGATGCTAAGCAAAAACTGGAAGAATGAAAATAAATAATAATCTTGGAATTATCACATGAAGAATCAGCTAATGCTGAATGAACGAAGGGATCTAAAACACTGAAATAAGTATTATATCTACTATAGATATAGGATTTGAAGATAGAGACCTTAAATCATCTAGGCTATACCCCTTATTTTATGAAAAGGGGAATTAAGGCCCCAAAAGGTGATATAATTTGCCTCAGGTTACACAGTCCTGGTAGCAGCAGAGCTGTGACTAAAGACATTGAATTGCTAAACCTGGAAGAGACCTTAGAGATATATTCCAACCCTGTTATTTTACAAATAAGAAAACTGAGGCCCAAAGTGATGACTTGCTCAGTGTCATATAGTTAGCAACGTAGCCAAGATTAAAACCCTGTCCTTTGACTCCAAATCCTTATCTCTTCCTCCTACACCATACAAGAGCTTAATTCAAAAACAAAAATTTGTTATAGCTAACCTTTAATACAGTGCTTTAAGTTTTGCAAATATGAGATAGGTGCTCTTATTTCCATTTTTCAGATGAGGAAACCGAGGATGAAAGAGGTTAAGTGATTCTCCCAGGGTCACACAGCTAGTATCTGAGTTTATATTTAAAGACAGGTCTGCCTGATTCCCAGCACAGAGTTCTAGCCACTATGAATATAGTCATTACAGAGCTCAGTTGTTTTGCTTCCATAAAACAGTCTCCTCTGTTTCCTAACTCTGTTGTGTCCACACTGCCTCCAGTGCTTCAAATTTTATACATGTTTATGGCTACAGATATGGCTCTCTGTTGTTCAGTAGTTTCAGTCATGCCTGACTCTTTCTGACCCCATTTGGGGTTTTCTTGGAAAAGATACTAGAGTGTTTTGCCATTTCCTTCTCCCATTCATTTGACAGATGAGGAATTGAGGCAAACAGGGTTAATTAAGTGATTTGTCCAGGGTCACACAGCTAGTAAGGGCCTGAGGCCAGATTTGAACTCAGGCTGGTAAGTCTTCCTGACGCCATGCCTGGCACTCTAGCCACTGTGCCACCCAGATGCTTCAGCCCTTCTCTACCAAGCCCCAGTAAAACCCCTAATTGGTCCATGGAAGCTTGTAGGAGGAGCTACATTCAACAAAAGACCTGTTAATATTTTCCTAGCATGTAATGCCTCCATTTATTACCCTTGACCCCCTGCATGGCAGAAAACCAAAGAAAATCAAAACTGGAAGCAGAGGGAATATTTTTTCCTAATCTTACAGATTGGACAAGTCTTAAGAAAAACAACAAAACAAAAAAGAAAGGGGTTTATGCCCTAAGATTCTCCTTTAACCTCCTCCTAAAAGCCAATGTTCCTTTTCTCTTCTTCACCTGCAACACATGCAAAAACTCACTCTGGCTGGATTCCTTGCACAGACCACTTCCATAGGGGCTTCCAACAGGCCCAGACTTCCTTTCCCCACCTCTAACACCTAACAGACGTAAATAGACGTTACATCAATTTGCCACTGGCCTTCCAATCTTCTTTTTGTATCTTGTCACTGCCAGGAACTCAAAGCAACCTGTTTCTACGTTATTCATTGCCAAATTATAGTAAACACTTCCTAAGTATCCCTTTCCTTCCCAATCCCCCTGTCCTAGGTAGTCTATGCCCAGTTAATGAAAGGAGACGGTTTATAAGAAAATTCACAGAGTGTGGCTCATTGAACTGGAGAGGAAAGTGTTGGATAATGTGTTGGTTCCTGAAACATCCTCTTAGGTGTCAGTGTCAATATATACTATATGGTGACAATAAATTTTAGCATTTAGATGGAAAACTGGTAAATTATCCTTTTCTCTTCACCTGTTAGCGAACTGGACTGAGCCTGGCCTGGGAATAGAAGAGAAATCTTACTGCAGTGAATTTTGGTGTTAAAAGGAGCGCAGTTTTTTAATCCTCTCTGTTTAAATCCTTAGGATGCAGTCAACAGTACCCCCTAAAAGATGGAACCCAAAGAATTGGACCCAGTAAATCTCAAAAAGAACTGCCATGAAAATCTGAGAAACAGATTAATTAATTTCTGGCAAAGGATGAAGAGATTCAAGCCTGAAAATACAAGGCTTGGAATATCCAGTACAAGGCACTCAGGAAAACAAGATAACCAACTCATCACTCATTCAATAGACATTTATTAAGCATCTGTGTGTAGGACACTGCAATAGATCCTGGGAAAGATGCCCACTTTAGAAAGTGGACTAGGGGCAGCTAGGTGGTGAAGTGGATAAAGCACCGGCCCTGGATTCAGGAGGACCTGAGTTCAATCCAGCCTCAGACACTTGACACTTACTAGCTGTGTGACCCTGGGTAAGTCACTTAACCCTCATTGCCCCATAATAATAATAATAATAATAATAATAATAATATTAAAAAGAAAGAAAAACTTGGAAAGACTTGCATGAACTGATGCATAGTGAAGTGAACAGAAGCAGGAGAACATTAATAACAGCAATACTATCTAATGAAGAGCTATGAATGATTTAGCTATTATCAGCAATACAGTAATCTAAGAAATCCTAAAGGACTAATGAGGAAGTATACTATCCACCTCAGGACTGATATTGATTGAATACAGACAGAAGCCTTCTATTTTTCACTTTATTTTTTTAAAAAGTTTTTCCTGTTATTTAAGACTTCTTGTACAAAATTATGACATGTTTTGCATAATTGTATATATGCTCACCATCTCAGGGACTGGGGAGGGTAAAGACTGAGGGAGGTTTAGAATTTGGAACTCAATATTTTAAATTAAAATGTTTTTAAAAATTGGGGTGAAATAAAGAATGTACTCTTGAATTGGTGTAATTTCTTTGATAGTCAGTGGTTAATTACAATTATGAATTCATCAAACATTCCAGCTTCTATTCTCTCTTCCCATACCTCAGAGAAAGGGGCAAGGTTTGACCAGAGAGATCATCCAGTCTGACTCTGAGAAGGTATCCCCTCTATAGCATCCCTGACAAATCAGTGCCTGGTCTCTGCATGAAGACTTCCATTGAGAGAAAACCCACTACTTCCCAAGAAATTTCATTCATCCCTTGGATAATTCTACTTCTTGGAAAGGGCCAGCTAGGTGGTACAGTAAAGCATGCCACTCCAGTATCTTTGCCAAGAAAACCCCAAATTGGGTCATGAAGAGTTGGACATGACTAAAATAACCGAACACTTAATTAGGAAATGTTTTTTCTTGTCCAAAAGGAAACCCGCTTCTGCTTTGTTTTGGGATCGCAATACAGAATTAGAAGTGGAAGGGACCTTAAAGTTGATGTATTCAAACTCCTTCATCTTACAAATGAGGGTACTGAGACCCAGAGACAAAGTGACTTGCCCAGGTTTGCAAAATTTTAACCAAGGTCCTCTTGGTCTTTAATTGAGCATTCTTTCCACTGTACCACACTGCCTCTAGGAATTAGAACACTTATGTGACAGCTAGGTAGATAAATTCAATTCATTCAACAAATATTTCTTAAGAAAATAATATATAAACATATATTACATATATCACACATAATATATATATTACATATATGTTAATTGCTAGGCATACAAAGACAATAAACAAAAGCATACCCATGTTCAAGAAACTTACACTATAAAAGCAAGAAAATGACATGGAATGGAGGGGAAGAAGATGGACTGGATGCCAGGTGGGCAAAAGATTTTATAGTTAGAAAAGGCCTTAAGGATCATTAAGTTCAATCTCTCTCTTTTTTTACAGATACAGAAAACAGAGGTCACAAGGTTGCAGAGTCAAGTAAGAAAAAGTGCTATGATTCAAACCCTAGTATTTTCATTTCAAATCCAGGGTTCTGCCTAATGAAGAGGCTGTTGTAGCAAAGCCTAACAAGGTGGTGAGAGTATAGATTAGGGTGATAGAAAAGGGTATGGAAAAGAAAGGACAAATTAAATAAATGACAAGAAATTAGGAAAATAGTATGCTTGCTATCAAATTACTCTTTTCCCTAATTTTGTTTATTTTTTGTCCCAACCTGTGATTTCTACTAAATTCCCTCCACTGATACGGATGAGCAACCCCACTCAAATTTTTATTATTATGGAGTTGTTTAGAACACTTAGAGTAAGGGATCTTAATCTTTTTGTGTGTTACGGATTTCTTCTTTGGCAGCCTAATGAAACCTATGGACCCCTTCTTAGGACAATATTTTAAATCTATAAAATAAAATACAGAAAATTACAGAGGAAACCACTTATCCTGAAATACAAGTATCAAAATAGTAAAAGTTCAAAGATCATGGACCCCATGAAATCTATGGACTCCTTGGTGGGTTCCATAAATCCTATGTTAAGAACCCTTGATTTAGGGGTTAAGTGATTTGTCCAGAGTTACACAGGAAATGGGTGTCAAAGGCAGGGCTTTGTAACTCCAAAGCCAACTCTGTTATATCACCCCAACTCTCAAAGTCAGCATATTACCCCTTAAAGATATGGATTGCTTTCTTCTTTAATATTACATTACAGATTTTCATTAACCAAGAGACAGCAAGACCAGGAAGCTGCTAAATCTAAATAGAGAGAGTTCCTATTGAGGCACTCAGAAATCAACTTAGATACTGGCTCATTAAAATTGTTTATTGCAACAGTGTTCCAGCATTCTTTCTCAAGGCAAGTTGGGAAAAAAATCTGAAAGACACCATATCATAAAAATTCAGTATTTAAAATTGTTCAATGCTCATTTTTTGCTATTAAATTTACCACTTAGAAATGGTAATATACATTATTGCACATTGTCAAATTAGAGGTTGGCTTTTCTATTTGCTACTGAGTTCCCATGTTTCAGGAAATTATATCCCATGGTAGCAGGCCCATACTTAAATAAAGTGGCCACAGGAGGCAGCTAGGTGGCACAGGGGATAAAACACTGGCCCTGAATTCAGGAGAACCTGAGTTCAAGTCTGGCCCCAGACACTAGACACTTACTAGCTGTGTGACCCTGGGCAAGTCACTTAACCCTCATTGCCCTGCCCCTCCCCCCCAAAAAAACAAAATAAAATGGCCACAAAACTATGAAGACTCCAGCTATGTTTTTATTTGGCTGTAGCACATAATGACCTGGGAACCATTAAGCCAGGGAAATAAGAAAAGTGGGGGGAATCATAGAATTTCAGAGCTAGAAGGCATCCCAGTGGCCATCTAGTCTAAACCATACCTGAAAGGAATTGTATTGTAACATGGCTTCAGGCACTGACTAGTTATGTGACCCTGAGCAAGTCATTTGACCCTGTTTGTCTCAGTTTCCTCATCTGGAAAATGAGCTGGAGAAGGAAATGGCAAACCACTCCAGTATCTTTGCCAAGAAAACCCCAAATGGGGTCACAAAGAGTCAGGCATGACTTAAATGACTCAACAACAACAACAACAAATAAACTTGTCTTAACAACTAGGACCCAGATCACAACTCTATGGGCCACTTAATGAAAGGGTTTTTGTTGTTGTTGTTAAAGTGCCTGCTGTCTTATTAACATCCTTCCTGAGCTGTAGTGCCCAGAAGTGAATATTTCTTTGACCAGAGCAGTATACAGAGGAATTGTTACCTCCTTATTTCTAAAAATCATACTTTTCTTAATTCAGTATGAGATCACATTAGATTTGGAGGGAGGGGTTCATTCATTGAAATTGCAGTCCACCAAAATCTACTGATCTTTTTCAGAAAACTACTGGATAGCCATGCCTCAGGAAAATGACAAATACTGAAGGGGTTTGGGGAAAACAGTAACAATTTGTGCACCGTTGGTGGAACTATGAATTGGTCCAATAATTCAAGAAAGCAATTTGGTAATATGTCTAACCATATTTCCTCTTACACTTGTAAAATAAAATTTTTTAGCTTAAACATAAAACTTTACTTCTATATATGTTGAATTACATCTTTTTATATTCATCCCCACCTCCAATGTTCTAGCCTATCAAGTTCTTTCCATGTCATCCAGCTGCCCTTTCCCCACCCTGACTCCCAGCTTAGGTTTATATCATCTGCAAGTTTGACAAACATCTCATCTATTACATGTTTAATTTTCAGGAACAAAAGCCCTGAAAAGCTCTACTGGGGACCTCTTGACAAATTACTGTTGATTCATCAACAAACAAATTAAATCCAGCCAATATAGCCAGTTCTGAATCTACTCCATTGTATTATATTGTAGCCCACATCTCTCCATCTTTTGCACAAGATTTCTTATCAAATGCTTGGCTAAATCTAGATAAACTTTATCTATATCTTTCCCCTGATGGACTACTTTAGTGAGCTTATCATAAAATGAAATAAGGTTCACAGGTCACAGCTTTCTTTGATGAAGCCATGCTAGCTCACTGTAATCACCTCTTCCTTTTCAAATGTTTATTAACCATCTTTTTAATGATCACTTCTATAATTTTCACAGGAATCAGAGTCATGGGTCTATAGTTTGCAGACTCTGTGCTCTTTTCTTCTTTGAAAATCAGAACAAGTACCCAAGGATGCCATTCATCTGGACCTGGAGACTTCAATTGGTCATGGCAATCAGATGCTCCCCCATTATCTATTCACATATTTGGGATGAATACCCTGTTAGCCCCTTTTCCTCCCTCATTTAGAGTGAAGAGGTCATTCTCCTTGGCAAATAAAACAAAAACAAACTAAGAATTGAGCAAATCTGCCTTCTCTGTTTTCATTTGCAATCATCCCATTCACCCTAAGCAAACATGCTATCCCTTCTTTCATTCTCTTTTCTTCTAAAACAAGTTGAAAATAAAACCTTTTTAAAATTTAATTTTACTCACCACCCACAGTTCATGCTGAATGTTAGGACTTCTAACTAGTTTTATATGACCATGCAATACTTGGATAGTCATCCTTTTTTACCTGCCTTTATTTCCCTCTTCTATAAATATATTTTTAAAGTTTGTTTGTGAGTTCATTGTCTACATAGGTCTTTTCCACATATGTCTTTTCATACAACTTCAATTTTTCCTTCTCGTTGGAATTATTTTCATTTGTGTGTCAAAATTTCATTTTTGAGAACTCCCACTCCTCTTGAGTTCACTTGCCCTGAAGAATTTTAGTCCATGGCATCCATCCGTTGATATTTTTATTTCTTTATTCCTTTTTTCATATTTAAATTAAGTTCTATTTTTTGACCATCAGAAATCCTATCCTTCTCTTTCCCATCTCCCCCAATGTCAATGAAAAAAAGAAAGAAAAAGAAAACCCTTAACAAACAGGCACAGTCAAACAAAACTAATTCTCATATTGAACACATTAAAAAATATATGCCTTACTCTAAATATTAGTCCATCATCTCTCTTTTGGCATGTAACCTTCTTCCTTATCAGTCATCTGGAGTCATGATGGATCACTGTAGTGATCAGAACTTCCAAGCCTTTCAAGATTATCATTACAATGTTAATGTAATAAAATAAATTGTTCTCATGGCTCACATTAATTCACTCTACCTCAATCCATCCATATCTTCCAGGGTTTCTCTGAAACTATATCTTTCTTCATTTTCTATTATGTAGTAGTAGCTTCCTATTCCTATACCATGTTTTTTTCTCTTTTTAAAATTATGCTTCAATCTGTATTCAGACACCATCAGTTCTTTCTCTGGGGATGGATAGCATTTTTCATCATAAGTCCTTCAGAGTTGTCTTGGATCACTGTATTGCTAAGAATAGCTAAGTCGTTCACAGCTCGTCATCTTACAATATTGTTGTTACTTTGTACACAGTGAATTTCAGGAGTCAGCTCATGTAAGTCTTTCCAGGTTTTCTGAGAGCATCCTGCTCATCATTTCTTATAGCACAATAGTATTCCATCATAATCAAATGCCACAATTTGTTCAGCCATTCCCCAACTGCCAGCAGAAAAGAGCTACTAGAAACATTTTTGTACATATAAGTCCTTTTCCTTTTTTTGCAGGGTAATGAGGGTTAAGTTACTTGCCCAGGGTCACACAACTAGTAAGTGTCAAGTGTCTGAGGTCACATTTGAACTCAGATCCTCCTGAATCCAGGGCCGGTGCTTTATCCACTGTGCCACCTAGCTGCCCCCTTCCTTTTTGTTTTTTATCTATTTGTTGATACAGGCCTAGTAATGGTATTGCTAGGTCAAAGAGTATGCATAGTTTTTTAATAGTCCTTTGGGCATAGTTCCAAATTTCTCTACAGAATGATTGAATCAGTCTACAACTCCACCAACAGTATATACCACAATTTTTTCAACCATTCCCCAGTTGATGGATATTCCCTTATATTTAAGTTCTTTCACATCACAAAATGAGCTTCCATCATCTAAGACCTTTTCTTCTTTCTTTAATCTCTTTGAGGTATAGGTCTGGCAGTAGTACTGCTAGGTCAAAGGGTATGGATAGTTGAATAATTTTTGAGGCAGAGTTCCAAATTGCTTTCCAGAACAGCTGCCTCAATTGCCCTCCAATTTTTGTTGGGTTCTAGCAAATAATGTAAGCTACCTGTATTCAATTGTTGTAGAATTGAATTGAATTGGAAAATCTTGAAAAAAAATTTGAAAAGTCTATCTAATGAAAAAATAATATGTTCTTCCACTATGACCTAAAGATTCCTTGATATTTGAATAATGCTACCTTAAGTAAAACCATGACCAAAAATTTCATTATTCCTAACTATTTTGATGCCAATATTTGTTGTTAAAATATCTAACAGTATGGAAAATGGAGGCCAGATCTTACAAAATCATATCTCTCCACAGATTCTAATGCCCCTTGTCTCATGATCTGATTTGCAATATTTTGTTGCATTCCAAAATACAATTCTCTCTGTCTCTCTACCTCTATCTATCTATCTCTATCTCTCTTGTCTTCTTCCTCACGATCTATTTCTTATTTTTTAGTTAAATCAGAAGCCCTTGAAATTTTTTAAAGGTGTTCTTTTTTCATCTTTCTTTTAATTTAATTTCAAGGTTAATTTTGAACCAATATTTTATAAACTCTCAAATTAATTAATAGAGGACCTAGAGCTGCCTAACTTAACCTTGGACAGATGGTTTTATCATTCTGTTTTGGTCTGATAAAGTGGGTGAAAAGGGAAATTAAAAGGTTACTCATTTTCTGTTATAATAAGTTCCGGTTGTTAACAATTCTTCTAGAAACATAATTCTTGTGGTATCATGACAGAAATAATGGAAAACAAAAGATTCGATTCCCTTTATGCTGTGAAGTATTTTTCATTAAGACCAAGTGTTGGAACAATTTTAATACTGTTTTATACAGCAAAAGGGTATAAAAACCTTATCCCTGAAGATGAAAATATTATGCTATATTAAGAAATCTCATAAAGCTATATTCTACATCCAAAGTCAGGATTGAATCAATCCTGTTCTTTGGGATTATCTTTCAACCAGACTAGCTTTACCAATATCAGAAATACAGCCCCAAATCCTCAGTCAAGAAAGCACTAGCCAACCTGAGGTAGCTATCAAAATCACCAAGATTAGCTGTAGAACAAGAAAACATATTCTTAAAAATTATTTAATGGTTTATGCATCAACACTTCAAGGATCTATAATTGTATTAAGAGGATATTCTCTTAACCAACTCAGATTTTAACTCTTTATGATTTAGTAGGTGGTCTGTAAGAGTTTCTTTGAAAAACTTATCACCTTTGCCCATCAACTGGGGAATAACCGAACAACTTGTGGCATATGATAATACTGGAATATTATTGTGCTATAAGAAATGATGAGCAGGTTGATTTCAGAAAAACATGGGGAAACTTACATGAACTAATGCAAAGTAAAGTGAGCAGAACCAGGAGAATATTGTACACAGTAACAGCAATATTATATGGTCAACTGTGAAGGACTTAGTTATTCTCAGCAATACAATGATCAAAGACAGCTCCAAAGGACTTGATGACAAATGCTCTCTACACACTGAGAAAGAACTAATGAAGTCTAAATGCAGATAGAAGCATACTATTTTTCACTTTTTATGGTTTTTCTTTTGCTCTGTTTATTCTTTCACAACATGACTAATATAGAAATATTTTTCCATGATTGCACATATATAACATATATCAAATTGCTTACTGTCTTAGGGAATGAGGAGGTAAGAGAACAGAGAAAATTTGGAACTCATTTTTTTTTTGTCTTTACATGTAAATGGGAAAAAGTAAAATACAATGTAAAAAAAAGAAAGAAAAATTTATCACCTTCAAGCCAACCTAAGTGAGAGGAATTCAGATTCTCACCACCTTTAATCTGGACTGGAAGATATGTCCCATATCTTCCCTCTCCAATATCTCCTCAAAAAGATGCCAAAGATGGGGCAGCTAAGTGGCGCAGTGGATAGTACACTGGCCCTGGATTCAAATCAGACCTCAGACCCTTGACACTTACTAGCTGTGTGACCCTGGGCAAGTCACTTAACTCCAATAGAAAAAGAAAGAAGAAAGAGGGGGAGGAGGGGAGGGGGAGGGGGAGGAGGAAGAAGAGGAAAGGAAAGGAAAGGAAAGGAAAGGAAAGGAAAGGAAAGGAAAGGAAAGGAAAGGAAAGGAAAGGAAAGGAAAGGAAACGAAACGAAACGAAACGAAACGAAACGAAACGAAACGAAACGAAACGAAACGAAACGAAACGAAACGAAACGAAACGAAACAAAAACGTGCCGAAGATATTCCTAAAGCACAGGTCTGATGATGTTACTCCCCTACTCAAAAGTATCTCCCTATTGCCAGATTGAAATAAAGAGGGGCCGCTAGGTGGTGTAGTGGATAAAGTACTGGCCTTGGATTCAGGAGAACCTGAGTTCAAATCCAGCTTCAGACACTTGACACTATCTGTGTGACCCTGGGCAAGTCACTTAACCCTCATTGCCCCACAAAACAAAGATTGAAATAAACACCTCTCTTTGGTATTCACTACCCTTCATAACCTGGCTCCCACCTACCTTTCCATATTTATTATATAATATTTCCCTCCACACACTCTGTGGTTAAGCCAAAATTATTTTTTTGTCCTTCTGCTCACTCAGTGTAGAAGCATTTATTAATTATTTACTATGTGCATAGGCACTGTGCTAAGTGATAGGAATGCTTTAAAAAGGCAAAAACACAGTCCCTGACCTCAAGGAAATCACATTCTGATGGTGAAGATAAACAATTGTATATAGACAAGACATTTAGAGTGAAAATGGAGTATCTACTAGGGGTGAGAAAAAGCACACAGGGCAGTAGTGCTGGATCATATGGTGTTTGGAAAGGAGTAGCGCTGACCCTTTGGAGCAGGGAATGTATACCCTCCCTTATCTCTGCCTTTTACAATCCTTGGCTTCCTTCAAAGTTCAGCTCTAGCACCACTTCCTGCCTAAAACTTTTCTTTAAACTTTATTTTCTCTCAGCAATGCAATGATCCAATACAATTCCAAAGGACTTGTGATAGAAAACATTCTCCACATCCAGAAAAAAAAGAACAGTGGATTCTGAATGCAGATTGAACCAGACTGTTTCTACTTTGAGTTTTTTTTCCTTTTCTTCTGATTCTTCTTTCACAACATGACTAATGCAGAAATATGTTTAATGTGGCTGTACATATATAACCTATAGGGCAGGTAGGTGGTGCAGTGGATAGAGCACTGGCCCTGGAGTCAGGAGTACCTTAGTTCAAATCTGGCCTCAGACACTTAACACTTACTAGCTGTGTGACCTTGAGCAAGTCATTTAACCCCAATTGCCTCACTAAAAAACAAACAAAAAACCATATATAACCTATATCAGATTGCTTTCTGTCTTACGGAGAGGGGAGAGAAAGGAGCGAGGGAGAAAAATTTGGAACTAGAAATCTTATAATCACAAATGTTGAAAACTATCTTTACATGTAACTGGACAATAACAAAATACTTTTATGATTAAAAACAAATTATAAACATCAATAAAATATATTTTCTTATTATTATCATTATTACCATAAACTTGAGAATCATCAAAAAAACATTTCAACATATAAAGAAAAAAAGGATTTTATAGGACCCTTTTGAGGTTTGAGTCTATATTAAATTTATCAAGGATTGGGGCAGCTAGGTGGCACAGTGGATAAAGCACTGGCCCTAAATCCAGGAGGACCTAAATTCAAATCTGACCTCAGACACTTGACACTTACTAGCTGTGTGACCCTGGGCAAATCACTTAACTCTCATTGCCCTGCAAAAAAAAATATCAAGGAAGCAATAAAATTGTCCTGTTTCCTCTTCTGAACATTTTTCCTTCAGTGTATTTTTAAAATTTTTTATTGATTTCCCCTCCTTTTTTTTCATCTTTCTCTCTTACCTCATAACTCATCCTGCTCTCATCAAAGCTCCTTCAGTGTTTTAACAAATAAGTATAGTCAAGCAAGGGCAGCTAGGTGGTACAGTGGATAGTGTGCCAGGGCTGAAGTCAGGAAACATCTTCTTGAGTTCATATCTGGTTTCAAACACTTACTAGCTGTTTGACCCCGGGCAAGTCACAACCTTGTTTGCCTCAGTTCCCTCAGCTGTAACATGAGCTGGAGAAGGAAATGGCAAAACACTCCAGTATCTTTGCCAAGAAAACCCCAAATGAGGTCACAAAGAGTTGGATATGAGTGAAACAACTGAACAACATAGTCAAACAAAACAAATCAACACACTGGCTATGTCTGAAAATGTGTATATCATTCCGTCCCTCTAGTCTGTCATATGTCTGGAAAGAGACAGAAGGTTTGCTTCATTTTCTGACTTCTAAAGTGATGATTGGGATTATGGCATTGATTTTGAGTTCTGAAGTCTTTCCATTGTGGTCATCATGTAAATTGCTCTCCTAGTGGATGAGACCTTTCTTCATCCCAGCTAGCTGTGACTGCCCTGCCCCCTCTCTGCTTATTTTGTATATAATTTACATATTCCTCCATATCAACATCAATTCATAAATAGAATGTAAGCTACTCGAGGGCAGAGATGGCTTCATTTTTGTCTTCGTATTCTCCATGTCTAGCAGAGCACCTGACGCATAACAGGAACTTAACAAATGTGTCTTTCTTGTTGTCATTCATAATCATTATTGTCATTGTTTGAACTTGGGCTGCTCTTCCACAACAGAAACCAAATCTTCCACCATGCCTGTACTTGGAATTTTACCAATTTGGGAGTGAGAAATTTGAGTATACGTCACAGGAAAATTTAGTAACATAGAGATAAAACCTAAGGGACCTCTAGTTAGTCATTTTTCTTAATTATTCATTCAATGTAGAATGATTAGGGAACAAGACCTGGGTTCCTCTGAAATACTACTCAGCTCCTCACTCAGCCCTCTGATTCATTGTTTACATCAAGTCATACTTTATTATCCCAATAAATTGGTAAGCTTGTTGATGCAAGTTCTAACTCCAAACCAAAATCCTCTATGCCCTCTCACACGTAACTTTTGTTCAGGTAAATCCTATATCAGGTAGTCCCTCCAGTGTTTTAGGAACCATCTTTTACATCTCATAACATTCTTTGGGTTGGATATCAACTATCTATCCATTACTACTCTTGCTCTCCTGAGGTGACTCGAAATTTTTTTCTTCCACCTGTACAACTTGCAATGGAAAATGCCATTTTTATCCACTTAAATGTTATACTGATGAGCTTTTTGCATCTCTCTCACTCACCTTTCCTTCCTCCCTAATAAGGCCCCCTCCTTTTTAACAAGTCAAGGAAAACAAACAGAGGTGGAGAGCTAGAGGTGGTCAACCGGGCCCAAATCATGCCATTTACTATCTATGTGGCCTTGAGTAAGTCACAAACCTTCTGCAATTAAATTTCCACAACTGTAAACCAAAGAGGTTAAACTAGGTGATTTATAATTTCCTTTCCAGCCCTAGATATATTCTTCTTGGATGATATGTTCTCTTTGATGATGTCTCCTATACCATTTTTGTTGTACAATCTTTCTTCATATGCCATAGCCCAAAACTATAAAACTCATACTTACGGGCTGCAAACCATATTAATTGGGAAATGTTTAACAAAATAAATAAAAATACAATATGATATAATGTTAATTTGGGGTTTTCTAAGTATTGGGCCAAAAGGCATACATTTGTATTTAAATTTGACACCACTGTTATAGCCCATTCTTGGCCACCATGCACCTCTCCATTGTCCTTTTGATAACCTATAACTTTAATTCTTCAGAATTTGTCTTTGTCCATAATGTGCAGCTAAATAATATTGCAAATCATATTCACTATCAAATGGCCATTCTATGAGATTTCATGAACTGGTGTTAGTTAGCCTACGTGTGAAGTATTCTATTTGGACCTGATATTAGTATAATAAAAACTCATTAAACTGTTTTTAAAAACCTTCTTGAAAATTCTATAGCAAAATCAAAACACCTATGGGATATTTTCATTGCAATTACACTATTGGGGACTCTTAAATATTTTTTAAAATTCAGAATCCAAACAAATATTTTATAATGACATTTAATTCCTTAAAGTAACCATTTTGCGGTAGGAGCCTTTCCAAGTACCAATTGCACTGTCCCACCTTTAATTAGTTTCCCTGTCTTAAGTCTTTCCCTACACCAATCAATCCTCCATGCAGCTGCCAAAGTGATTTTTCTAAAGTTCAAGCCTGACCATGTCACTCCCCTATACAATAAATTGAATGCTATCACCATTTTCAAATGTAAACTCATCTGTTCAATATTTAAAGCCCTTTACAACCTGGCTCTTCCTTACATTTCCAATATTCCTATACTTCTCTCCCCTCTGCATACTTTATGATCCATTTCCACTGACTGGCTTGCTTTTCCTCACACCCAATAGATACTTCATCTCCTGATTCTGTACCTTTTTGCCAATTGTATCCTATTCCTGGGATGCCCTCCCTCCTCATTATTGTCTCCTGTCTTTCAACACTTGGATCAAATCTTATCTTCTGCAGGAGGCTTTTTCTAGTCCCCTAAGCTACTAAAGCCTTGCTTCTGAAATTACTTTCCATTTACAGAATATATGTCTTATGTGTATATAGCTATTTGCAAGTTGTCTCCTCTACTAGAATGCAAGCTTCTTGAGGGAAGGACCTGTGTTTTTGCCTTTCTTTATATCCCCATCATTTAGCATTGTCTCTGTGCACATAGAAAATGCTTAATAATTGCTTGTTGACTGATTAAATATAGTTCTTTTTTGTGGGGTAATGGGGGTTAGGTGACTTGCCCAGGGTCACACAGCTAGTAAGTGTCAAGTGTCTGAGGCCAGATTTGAACTCAGGTACTCCTGAATCCAGGGCCAGTGCTTTATCCACTGCGCCACCTAGCTGCCTCCAATTAAATATAGTTCTGACCTTGTCCTGTACCTCATCTTCTCATTCTAATACCCCTAAAATGAAAGAATAGCAGTATATGACACAGAAAGGAGAGAGATGGGTCAATAAGACACGAGTTCAAATCCATATTCACACATATACTAATTGTGTGACCCTGACATTCCACTTAATTTCTGTTTGTTCCTCATCTATAAAATTGAGATACTAAGAGCAACTACTTCATAGAACTGCTGTGAGGACTGAATGAGAAAACATATGTAAACTCTTACATACATTAAGGCAGCATATAAATATTCATTATTACTATGCATGCTAAAACATTTGGAATTAAAACCAAAATAGTTATACAAAGGGTGATGCTAAATATTTAGATACTTTGAAATTGCAATCATCTGAATCAATCCATTTTCTGACCAGGCACTTCCTAAATACCATTTTTAAGACATTTCTTGTGGTCATTATCATTGCTAACATGCCACAGTCTGTTTACATCAACTATGTATGGATCTCTCCATTGTATTAGAGGTGATTTGCCATTTTGATTGTTAGTAACCTTGAGAGGATATTTAAATGGAGACATGGTCTGCACTATTCCCTCCAAAATGCAAATTATAACACATCTATGATTTTTTCCTCTCTGTGATACTTGTCCATGCTCTTTGGATCCAACACAAAAATGCTTACTTGCTAGTTAGCAAGTAAGTCAAATCTTTGGGCTCCTTGTTAAGGCAACTCATTTGTATTTGTTTCCACGCTCACTATCTAAAAATTATTTATTTTCTAATGGCAATGGTCCAACATTTATTCAGTAAGTTCTACAGTGTCAAAGAATTACAACAACCAAGAGGTGACAGAATTGTCCCACTACCTATTTAATTTGGATCAAATTATACTCATTAAATAGATAATTAATCCCTCTTACCCCAATACCATTGGGTTCTCCCCTTCCCAAGAAAGCATCTGAAGGACCCCTGGATCTTGTCACCCACTCTCCATTTGAACACTCTTATATCTCTTACCTCCTCTGATTAAAATAGTATATCTTTGAAAACAGAGATTGTCTCACTTTTCTAATTGTATTCCCAGCACTTAGCACAGTACTTGGGTTAGGTACTTGGCACATAGCTGTCCTTCATCCTTTGTTTTCAGAAAGGACCAATGACATCATAGCTTGATGTCTTGAGTTGGATTTAAGTGAGGCAGAGTTGCACAAAATCATCAGCCTCTCTCTTCCTCAGTCATCAAGTCCAATGGCAGGACTTTTGATGACCCAGGATGTGGTAAATGACCTTGGCATCTTTGATGACCAAGCCCTAAGAACTCCACAGAACCTACTTCAGCCACCTTCATGGACAATGGAATAAATTGTTCTCATCCACCCATTCTGCTAGAGGAAGTCTTCACATGCTTGGGGTAGATACCTTCCTAACTCAGCAATGAGTTTGAAGCTTGTAGGCTATGATCAATATGGTTTAGCTTGCCTGCAGAGATGGTTTACTGGGGTGTGGCTGCTACAAATACTACATGGCACATAGGAAGCATTTATTAAATGTTTTTCCACTCTGTACTCAAAATTCTGGCTCATGATACAGAAGGCTAACAAATACCTTAATTTCAGCTAATTTGAGATTAAATATCCCTTCTGTAAAAATACTCCAGATAAGTGCAGTATTGAGCAGAAAATCTGTTTACTTACCTGGTAGGCATAGACAATTCCCACTATAGAGCAATCTGCACCAGAAGCTTTATGTCTAACTTCCTAGCAATGACTCAGTATCTGTAAATACCTGTGCTAGCCATCATCCCACCTCCACCATCATCATCTCCTTGGGTACCCAGATTCTAGTCACCTGAGTCAAACCCAAAGGTAACTGATGCTGAATCGGGCTGAAGACAAGCCTAAATGAGCATTGGAAATCTCCTATCCTCTCCCTACTAGTTATTTATTCTTTTTAAAGATATAGAAATTCAGAGATGATATTGTTGTCATTCTATGAGATCCTGATATGACTAAACCTTTAAGATGAGTAAAAATTGTAGCTTAAATGGCAAAACCAAAACATATGTTATGAACTGGCAGGAAGAACACTGGATTTGGAAGACATAAGTTTGGAGCTTGACTGTATTGTCTGTGTAATTTTGGACAAGTCACTAAGCCTCTCAGACCCTCAGTTTCCTCATCTGGAAAATTAGAGGACAGGAGTCAAGTATATCTAACATATCCAGTAGTTCCAAATTCTGTGAAACTTCGCTCTCAAATATAAACTCCCTAGTCCTAACTGAACCACCTTCCCCCAAAATAATAGATGCCAGATCTACTGTGCTCTTATCTAATTTAAACCCTACTAAAATGGAAAAGGAAAAATACTTTAAAGCAAAGAAAGATGAAAGCAGTTCCCACTTTCCTTATCTTCCAGGTTCAGACTCTGATGTTTCCTCTGTAATATCTGATGGCATCATTAACACCTAAGGCCAGGGGGAGGGTGGCAGCCCTTGGCTTTGGGGAGGTGTGAGTTCTATAATCATCTTTTTCAAGAGAAGCCCCACAGAGTCCTGAGCTGTCTTCTAGGCCTACAGAAAATGCTTCAGCTTACATTTAACAGACAGTACTTTTAACTCCATTATTAACATAGTGACCTTTCATAAAGCAGTACATCACTAAAGTTAATTCTCATTTTTCTATGAAGCTCCAGTGTCTGTTAAGTGATGGTCATTTTCAAAGCTGAGTCCATGTTAGCAACGCTTAAGAAAACCATCCTAAAAGTTCAGCCATCTCCAGGACATTTCTTTACTTCTCTGCATTTGTCTGCGTGAGAAAGCACAATGTATTTACTGTGTGCAGGGGAAGTTAGAAAAAGCAGAAAATTCAATTCAGTACAACATAACAAACATTTATTAGGCATCTACCATGGTCAAATCACAATAAAAGTGAAGCCGAAGGCTCTTTTCACTGGATTCCAAGTCAGACAGTATAGGTTTAGATCCTAGCTCCTTTAGTAGTACTTTCCTGGTAGTAATTTGGACACATCCCTTAAGAAGAGAGGACGTGATTTAAAGGTGGAAAGGGCTTCAGAAGCCATATAGTCCAATCCCTTCATATGACAGGCAGAGAAACTGAGGTTCCAAAAAGTTAAAAAAAACTTGCCTGAGAACACAGAGGGAATGAGGTGGAGACTTATGATTTGAACAAAGTCTTCAGATTCCAAAACTAATGCTCATTCCATGCAACCACATTGACTTCACTTTACCTGTCTTAGCCTCCCTTTCTTGATCTGTAAAATAAGCTTATTAGACTGGAGGATCTCCAAGTTTCCTTGCAAATCTAGATTCTATGATCCTACAGTTGCATCCAGATTTCTTCTGTTTCTAAGTGGCAGCTAGGTGGTACAGTGGATAGAGGGCTGGGCCTGGAGTAAGAAGGCCTAAATTCAAATCCAATATCAGACACTTATTAGTTATATGACCCTGGACAAGTCACTTAACCTCTGTCTGGCTCATTTTCCTCAACGGTAAAATGGAGATAATAACTGTACCTACTTCCCAGGGTTGTTGTGCAGATTGAACAAGATAATATTTGTAAAGCACTTAGCACAGTACCAGGAACATAGTAGGTGATTTTATAAATGCTTTTTCCCTCCTGCCCCACCTTTTTCAGGTCCATAAGACCTCACATTTATATTTTTCTTTAAGGTTTACAAAGCTTTAAAGACATTGACATTTGAGATTCACAACAATAATATACGGTAGGTACAACAGATACCACTATTCCCATTTTACATGTGGTAAAATTGAGGATCATAAAGAAATTAAGTGGCTTGCCTATAAAAGAAATGCTGCCTATAAAGAAACAAAGAAAATACAATAATATCCTTTAAAATCATCTGCATCTTCACAGTACACAATGAAACTACCATCTGCATCTTCACACAGCACAACCATCACATTTCCCCTCCAAGACCACAACTACTGACCAAAATTACTGTCTTTCAAATGATCTTTCTGAAAAGAAAAAAAAGAGAAGCTTTTATACTAAAGTGCATGTGTTTGTGATTGTACGTGTGTGTAGGAGAGTGTATGTCCATGTGTGGCCAAGCAAATCTAAAAATAGAAATTGCCAGAAATAATTAGGCCTTCTAAACAAAAGAGAGAAAGGAGAGAGAAAAGTTAAAACAGAAATAGGCATTATAGACTCTGAAGGCAGGTAAGTGCAATTGTTTGGGAATCAATGCTAGAAGAATCCATCCCCAAAAATCAATACAACCGAAGCAATAAAGCTTTTGAGAGAGTCCATAAGCAGAGCTGCCTTAAAAGGGAAGAACTAAAATAGAGAGCTCAAAGGGAAGGTGTCTAGTAAAACTAAATTAAACAAATTTAAATACAAGACATGCAGAGAAAAGCATTGTGCCAACTCCCAGAGGAGCACGTTGTGCTGCCGGTGGTAACTCAAAATATTTATTGAGCTTTTTCATTGTGTTCAGTATTAAAAGGAACAAACGCCCATCCCAGCTGCTATCCTGGCTGGGGTGACATTCCAATGACATTAAAGAGTAACTGACATCTCACTGACAGTGGGTACATCAACACTCAAATCCCACAGAAACGTCTATTTTATTGCTCCCTTTGGGCTCACTTTGTACCTCTTCTATCTTTCAAGCAGTTCTATACTTCAGCAGCAGTTACACTCAGACATCCTTCTTTAGAAAGTCTTCCCTGGCTAGATGGAAAGAAATTAACAGGATCCTAGCCAGAATCATCCTCTACCATTCCTTTCCCATGTACTCTGAATATCTGTGGTATACAATAGATGCCTTGTATTACAAAACAAACTTGGAATAGGAAAAACTGGGTGTAGATCCTAGTTCTAATGTTTACTTTTGTGATAAGTCACCTTATCTTGCAGATTTGTGCAAAATGAGGATTAATAACACTTGCACTAGGGACTTCTTAAAACTGTTGTTGGGAAAATGTTTTGCATATCTTAAATCAATACATAAATATGATTAATTGTTATTATTACCTTATTCAAGGAAGTATGTGTATAAGTATGTATACATGTGATACATATTCCAGGGAGGGCTTTACGTATGGGCAGAATAAGCAATCACCCACATGATATGATTTTATAAACACTAACAATACCCCCTTCAAACATCCTCGAAAATATATAACTTTCACATTTGCATGATGTAAAAATGCTCATAACAAAGAATAACATTTTTCATTCCACTTACAAAGGAAAATCCATGAGAAAGATAATGTAATGATATACTTACATTCAAGAGGGGAAAAACATATTAAATCCTTTTCTAAAAAGAGTTTAGCGGGAGGAACAGGATGAGAGAGGAAGATGTCCCTTTCATGGCTTTGAAATGGAAAAAGAGACCCTGGGGGACTAGAGATAAAGGAACAGAAAGGAGAAGTTGAGGAGGCTTATGTCTTTCTTATTTCAAAATTTTGTCTTGGACTTGACTTGCCTATATCTCTATCATATATAATATCAATAAATACCAATATAATAAGAACTAAATGATGTTGTTTGCCCTTTGTTTTGAAGAGGACCAATGACATGAGAGGGTGATAACTTACATGTGAATTAGATTTAAGTGAGGCAGAGTTGTACGGTCATCAGTCTTTCTCTTCTAGAGTCATTGAGGCCCAGTAGCAAGACAAAGGTCAATGCAACTGGAAATTGCCTGGGATACAATAGATGACGGTGATATCTTCAACATCTGACCAGGCTCCACAGTGCCTGCTTCGGCCATTTTCATGAACATTGGAACAAATTGCTTTCATTCACCCATTCTTCTGAGGGAAGTCTTCACATGCTTGGATTACACATCCCCTACCTCGCTGATGGGTTTGAAGCCTATTGGTTACCCTGGGTTTGGTTTACCCCATCTGCCAAGATAGTTCCACTGCAGTGTGGCCACTGTACATGCCACAGCTTCTTTGAGCCACAGGTAAAAGATGGACACAAAAAGTGGATGAGCAGCCCTGAAAGATTCAACAAGTCCTCACAACGGAAGTGCTAGTCATCTCTGAACACCCCATATACCCCAACTAAATGATACAGATATACATAAAGAACAGAAGCCAAACAAAGCAGCATGTACTCTCAGAATCGTGTCCCATTTGTTAAGCCTTGGCCTCTCAAACTATCTATCCCTCAGGTGTATAGGTAGAATCTCAGAAATATTAACCAACTATTTTATAAAGGCCTTATCATCACAGACTCCAACATGGGAAGGCTGATCTCCAGGGACCTACCAAATGTAACTATAACACAATGGATGCTAAGAGAATGGGAAAACAAAGACATGCACAAAGCTCCCTAGGTGTTATCCTAATGTTTGACCTATTAAAAGGAACACAGAGACATGCCCTCAAAGAGGAAGTCTCCTAGGGAGTTTGGCAATGCAGCCATACACCTTTCATACCCTGAAAGCTCACATGGATCTGAGGTACCCTCTGAAAACTAGCAAAGGTGCTACAAAGTCCCACCATACCAACCTATATACACTATGCCCAATAAATTGCTTTCTTTCTGCTTAATCTTCTACTACCTACCCACACATAACTGTAACAGTAATAAAACTCAGCAACAAGCAGTTCTGCTGTCCCTTGCCATAGTACTACTGACTGAGCTCACTTCTCTTTATTTTATGACACTACCCCTGACCAAGGTACTGATTCATCACTTTAAGTGTTGTCTCATAACTATGACTTTTGCTTCTCTGGCAAATGAAACCACTGAGGATTAATTTCATAATAAGTAAATCTTTTAGAAATACATTTGTTTCTCTGGAAAATGGCCCACTGTATACTATGCATAGCCCCAACAGTCTTTCCAAAGTCCTATTTGGTGATAATTCCTCAACTCAAATTCCCCACTTTCTTCAGCTTGTTTTAAGTTGTCTTTTCTCCTGTCACACATATTTTCCTAAAAATGAACATAATTACAAACATTTCAAAAAAAATATGGTAAGAAAAAGCATTCTAGCAGGGCAGCTAGGTGGCACAGTGGATAAAGCACAGGCCCTGGATTCAGGAGGACCTCAGTTCAAATCTGGCCTTAGACACTTGACACTTTCTAGCTGTGTGACCCGGGGTAAGTCACTTAACCCCAATTGCCCCCACAAAAATAAGAAGAATAGAAAAAAGAAAAAGCATTCTAGGAAGAATGAGCATATCAGCAGAACACAGAGAAGGATGAATATAAGACCATGATGCATATCTCATATGGAACAAAAAAAGAAATTCTGCAACATGTGAAACACCTTTTCACACTGTAACACATGTTTCATGTGACCAAACGGAGAGAGTAATCTTGGTGCAGTTTTAAGCTTTGATAGCTTAAAATTACACTAAGACTTTTGGGACATCCTGTATTTTGAGTCAGAGGACCTGAATTTAGATCCCAGCTCTGTGATTTACTCTGACTCAATTTCCTCAACTCTCAAATGAAGAAATGGTACTAAGATCAGTAGTGTCAAACTCAGATAGAAACAGGGGCCACTAAACCATGAATAAAAACTCTTCAGGTGGGGGCGGCTAGGTGGCGCAGTGACTAAAGCACCAGCCCTGGATTCAGGAGTACCTGAGTTCAAATCAGGCCTCAGACACTTGACACTTACTAGCTGTGTGACCCTCGGCAAGTCACTTAACCCCCATTGCCCCACAAAAAAAAAGATCCAACCCTCTTCAGGCACAGATTAACTGGGAAACCCACACATTAATATTATCTATATTTTACTGTACTTGTATTTATTTTGTTAAATATTTTCAACTATATTTTAATCTGGTTTGGGCTACACTCAAGGAAGGGTGTTGTGCCAGCATGAGGGCTGGGTATTTGACTCCTCTGGACTTGATGACAATTGAGGTCCCTTGAAGCTAAAAATATGTGACCCTAATCATGACTTCTACTTGTTCTATAGCTCCTACATAGCTGTACTTTATAACTCAGTTCAATTTGATGAATTCTTCTTATATAAATATTTTTGAGATGTTATTGAATTGATGACAAAAACACATTTTGTAGCATTAACATTTTTCCTAAGAAACCCAGCTGTTATGCAAACAAAATGCAGTTTTGTGGCTGAAAATAATATATATATTCACAGTTTCATCTGTTTAAACACAATGCAAATTCTGTTTACTTTGTCAAGCATACCTTATGTGCACTATTTATTAATTTAATTAAACTAAAGAACTCTTGGAAAACATTTGGGAATCTGCAATAATAATTTTAGATGAAACTAAGAAATAACTCATCATTTCTGAGAGTACATAAAAGCATGTATATATCCAGATCTTAAAATTCTCTATATATAATTAGCATTCAGCTACAAAAATTGAAATTCAAAACGCTTGTGAACTATGAAAGTATAAAATCAAAGGGCTGTTAAAACATAGTTCATGGGGCAGCTAGGTGGCACAGTAGATAGAGCACTGGCCCTGGATTCAGGAGGACCCTAGTTCAAATCCAGTCTCAGACACTTGACACTTACTAGCTGTGTGACCCTGGGCACGTCACTTAACCCCAATTGCCTCACCAAAAAACAAAAACAAAAACAAAACATAGTTCATATCATAGCTTTGAAAGTCAAAATAGTAGACCATATTTTCTCATAATTTAGCAGATATAATGGGTGAAGATATAAAGGTTAAGTTCAAATGCCAACTCTTATAAGATGCCTTTGCTCATGCCTCCTTATAATGCTCTACACACCATCCAAATTACTTTGTGATATAAATATATATATGTACATACATAACACATACATGCATACATGTATATGTGTGCATTTACTTACACATATATACATATATGTGTGTTAAAATTGTTTCTTGTTCTGGTTCCCCTGGTCACCACCACCACCCCTGCTTCTAGACATTATATATAAGTCACCAGTAACAATAGCAGGAAGTAAGATTGCAAATGGGGATCTAAAAGTCATGTATAGACTGTTCCACAGATCAAAAGAACATAATTTTCTGGGGCAGCTAGGTGGCACAGTGGATAGAGCACTGGCCCTAGAGTCAGGAGGACCTGAGTTCAAGTCTGGCCTCAGACACTTAACACTTACTTACTAGCTGTGTGACCCTGGGTAAGTCACTTAATCCCAATTGCCTCACAAAAAAAAAGAACATAATTTTCAAACTATATCACAAAAATCATATCCTGAAACTATAATCTTATTTTTAGTTATTTGGTCCTTATTAAGTTATATTAGTTATCTGGTCTTAATTCTCAGTTGAGTTCCAGACATCAGCAGTGAGACCAGCAGAACAATCAATCGTGCTGATAATTTTGAGAAGATGTGGACATCTTAATGTTAAAGCTTTACTGATGACTTTGAGATGATTTGGATATGTTAAAAAAAACTAACCCTAAGGTGAAATGGATAAGAGTTAGTCTTTCCCCACAAAAATCCTATAAAAAAGAGACTTCAAATTCCTGCCACTCCAATACTATTCCATATCCTAAGGTTCCATGTTGCTCAAGTGCCCCCACCTCGGAAACATAGTTACATAAGTGGTTTTCCCCCTCCCCATTCTTTTCTCCATGTTGCCAGCATCTACCACTTTATCCTTGTCCCCATACCTCTGCCTCTGTAGTCACCCCACTCCCTTGCATGGTTTGTTTCCATACTTTCTGTGCTGCATATCCCTGCACCCGCTGTGCCTTGTTAGAGTATGAATGTAACCTTACTTCCTACTGCCATACTAGTCTTTCCTGATGAGTACCCAAAAAACAGGGTGTGCCTATCCCCATTTCATAATTTCATAAATTAATTAGCAATTCATGTATATGTCTATTTACTTATTAGTAGAATATAAGCTCCTTGAAGGCAAGAACTATTGTTTCATTTTTGTCCTCATATCCACAACACTTAGCACCATGCTTGTCTCATGGTAGGCATTTTTAACATGATTATTAATTGATTATTGTGGCTGTTTGTTTTCCCTCAGTAAAATGTAAGAACCTTGAAAGCAGAGATTGTTTTCTTTTTGGCTTTGGGTCCCCAGCATCTACTCTATCTTTAGCATATAATAGACATTTAAATGTTTATTTAATTGAATTCATTTGATGATATGTAAGACATAGCTCATGGGGCAATGTAAAGAAATTATTCCATAGTCTGGAAAAAAGTGGTGAATATACACATATTGTATAAGGGAGAAATTGAGCATAAGGTACTTTAGGATTGAAGAGCTATATAAATCAAGCACTCTGTAAGTGGAAATTAATATTATTAATCAATATAATATATCTGCTATGTAATCAACATGGCCGCTTTCCCCACTAATACAGATGACAAATCATTCACGCCATAACAGACAATTTCATGAGTTGTCATAAACAAAAATAATCACTCATCTGGTGTTAAACCTTCTGGTAACCGACTTATTGAAATCAGATAGGTAAACTGACAGCCAGTCAGTCCATCACTAAAGCATAGAAAATCTTGATTAGGACCTGTCAGACATCTATGCTTTTTTTTCTTTGCTTAGGCAATCATGGTTAAATGATTTGCCCAGGGTCACACAGCTGGTAAGTGTCAAGTGTCTGAGGCCGGATTTGAACTCAGGTCCTCCTGAATCCAGGGCTGGTGCTCTATCCACTGTGCCACCTAGCTGCCCCAACACCTATGCTTTTTGAGAATAGTCTACAAGAATGCAGAGTTACCACAGCAAGATTACTATGCCACAATGAAGCTTCCAAATTTAAGAGAAAAAATATTTCATTTTCAAACATGCAAAATTGAGGGTTATTTATGCCTTGGAAATATTTTATTTCTTGAATAATTAGAGTTCCTTCCCCTACCTCCCCTGATAAGGCAGTAGCTTTCATTACAAAAATATAATTGGAAAGTAAAGCCCAGGCGATTTCACATTTCTATGGTCACAGTATAAAAGGTTAGAGGAGTCAGAGAGATTGCAAAGAATAATCAGCAACAGGAATGAGGAACTTTATGGGAGGTTTTGACAGACTTTTTTATCCTTTGGGAACATAATTACTTAATATAAGAGAAATGGGAGCCTTGTTGAATGGGATTATATGAAAAAATAAAAATCAAATGAAAAGGGGTCCCATTCAGGTTTTTCACAGGCTTGTCATCTTAGATCAGGATGGGCAGCAAAATAGCTACTCCATTCATTAAACCATGAATCCAATTTGAACTCTAAATTCAAAGTTCCTTCTTGCCTGGCCTGAGCTATAGTTTTACACTTTGGTTCTCATCTCTAGTCTGCCTTTTTGCTCCAGGTCAGATAGTGTCCCTCATTCCATCTGTTCTCTCAAACAGCCTTCAGGCTTCCATAACTTTAGAATTCTTGTCAGTGGGATGCCCTTCAGTGTGGCCTGGGTTTTGTGCTTTAGCTATTTTGTCTGGATGCACAGAAGAGCTCCTTCTCCACTATTTTAATGGACAGAACAGAATAGCAAAACCATACCATTACAAATGAGAAAAAGAAGGCGAGAGAGACTTTTGGGCTTTTTTTGGTTCTTTTTGCAGCTCTGTTTGTTTACACTTGTTAACTGTGACTCTGGTCACTAGTCAAGCCTCAACCTCTCTGAGCATCAATTAATTCATCTGGAAATGAGGGGGTTGGATGGAATATCATCTACCATCCTTCCATTCAGACCTAATAGCTATGATCCTTTGACCCAATGATTAACATAGTAAAATGAATCATCACATAAATAAATTTAGAGCTGAAAAGCACCTAAGGTGCCATCTAGTCCAAACCCTTCATTTAATAGATGATGAAATGGAGGTCTAGGGAGTTTCAGTGACTTTCTTAAGGCAGTAAATACTGAAGACAGAATTTGAACTCAAGTCCAATAGCTTCAGGACCAGACCCTTATTGGCCAACCAATCAAACCAGCAACAAATAATGGTACTGAGAGAATATAACCTTTCATCTCTTTCTTTCTGTATGTTTCTTCTCTCATCAGACTCTAACCCCTTTGTAACTTTCTTCTGTTTTCTGCAAGGCAATGAGGATTAAGTGACTTGCCCAGGGTCACACAGCTAGTGAGTGTCAAGTGTCTGAGACCAAATTTGAACTCAGGTCCTCCTGAATCCAGGGCCAGTGTTTTATCCATTGCACCACCTAGCTGCCCCTGACCCCTTTGTAATTTAACCAAACAATTTGTGATTAGCAACCAATTTCTCATCTTCTGGCTATTGTAATGCAAATTACATTTGTCTTTTAGTCTCAGAACCATTCTGGTCTCCATATTTCTCCATTGATTAACCTAAAAATTCTCTCTTATTCAAATCACTGAAGTACATCCTGTTCTCCATCTGCTCCATTATTGCACAGCTTGTTACCCTGAAAGAAGCAAGTGTCTCAGAACTCTGAGTCAGACTTAATTTCAGCAACTGCTTCTCTTAAAAGTATGAGCATACCTATGTCCCAGACAAGTCAACTATCAATGCAGATTTGATTCAGCAATTGCTTTTCTCAGAAGCAAACTTTTACCCTTGACAAGTGAACTGACTATCTTAAATGGAAATATACCTTAACTAGACTATAAGGTCCTTGAAATTAAGGACCATGTCATTAAATTTCACCATTCTCCTGCATGTAACACAATGTTATCTATACACATGAGGCTCAGATTTGTATTTATATTTGTATTAATTTGTTTCAATTATTATATTTATAGTAGAGACTGTGGATTTCTTGATACTCTATGAGCTCAAAAGAAGGCCTAATCCTTTCTCTTTTTGTGGGGCAATTAGAGTTGTGATTTGCCCAAGGTCACACAGCTAGTAAGTGTCAAATGTCTGAAGCCAAATTTGAACTCAGGTCCTCCTGAATCCAGAGCTGGTGCTTTATCCACTGCGCCACCTAGCTGTCCCACCTAGTCTTTTCTACATCCTAAAATGAATAAATAAAATGAATATTTGAAGCCTTATGAGTGTGTGTATATAAGGGAAGCTGGTGCTACATTAGCTAGATAGCAGATTCTAAATTTCCTATTTTCATTTGAATAGACCCAATGAACCAAATACATAAATGTCTTCCCCCGAAGTAGACTCAAGCTATTCATGTTAAAAAAAGAATTACATATTATATTGTATTATATACTCTTTTAATGGACCCATTATTTCCTTTTAAATAAGATACTGTTCTCCAACTCACTGAAACAAAACAAGGGGAATGTGGGGAAAGACAAGCCAATAAAAGTAGATCAGTTGTGTCCATATGACTTTTAGCCAAACAAACCCATTAAAAACTTCTAGACTTTTGTATGTATACACCCAACTCTTCTAAGTCACAAGCAAATTAATGCCTATGAATTCATGAAGTAACATGGGGTAAACTCAGATTAATTTCCTGAAAAAAAATACCTTTTTTTTCTGTTCTCAGTGTCCTATCCATCTCCAGATTCCTCCATGATCCTGTAATTGTGCCCCTTGTTCATATTTCTTTTATCTAGTAAACTTTAAAAAATGTATTTCTTTTAACTTTGTTTAATCTGCATTCTAGACTGCTCAATAATACAAATATTCTATCATGGTATATAAATGTATATTATTCAATCAATCAACAAACATTTATTAAGCACTTATATGCCAAGAACTGTGCTAAGCACTAGGGTTACAAATATAAGCAAAAATAAAAGCAGTTCCTTCAAGGAGTTTACACTCTAATGAAGGATATAACATATATATATATATATGTGTGTGTGTGTGTGTGTATATGTATATATATAGGCATCTATAAGATACATATAGAGTAAATACAAGCTAATTTTACAACATTACAAATTTTAAGATAAGAAATATTTTTTATTTATGCCCTCTATAAAGTGATAATGTGCTTTCAAAACAATAAAAAGGCAAGGGGAGGAAGAGCCAAGATGGTGGAGGAAAAGGCAGCAACTCACCTGACCTCTCCTCAAAACCCCTCTAAACATCTTTAAATAATGCTCTTAAACAATTTTTAGAGTGCCAGAACCCACAAAAGGACAGAATGAAACAATTTTACAGCTAAAGACAACTTAGAAGATCCACAGAAAATGACGGCAACTGGGCCACAGAGAACCAGGATCAGGCCTTGGGAGTGACTGAATCAGTAGTGTTAGGAGCTACTTCTGGAGTTCTCAGCCCACAGATGGTAAGGGAGTAGAACAATTAGTCAGGAGATTACAGGTGTCTCTTTGCTGGTACTAGAGACAAGAAAGACACTGTTGCTTTGCCCATACTCAGATCTGGGTCAGAGTCCTAGGAGGCAGTCCCAGGGTAAGGAGGAGCATAAGCACATCAGAGTTTTCAACCTCAATGGAGTATGTACCCTTCCTCACAGTTCCAGGACAGAAAATAGTGTTTGTGGTTACCCACAGACCAGAGCATAGGCCAGGAAAGTAGTAAACGCACTTCTCTTTAGAGAAGAACTGAAAATCTACAGGTCCTAAGAAATATCTCTGAAAACAGCTGCAATAAACCCCTGAAACTTGGGAAAGTGCACCCTCCACCCTGGAAGTAGATGCCCACTTTAGCAAAGAATTAAAAGTCAAGAAATAGTCTGGGGAGGGGCAGCTAGGTGGCACAGTGGATAAAACACTGGCCTTGGATTCAGGAGGACCTGAGTTCAAATACAGCCTCAGACACTTGACACTTAACTAGCTGTGTGACCCTGGGCAAGTCACTTAACCCTCATTGCCCTGTAAAGCAAAAAAAAAAAGAGAGAGAAAGAGAGAGAGAGAGAGAGAGAGAGAGAGAGAGAGAGAGAGAGAGAGAGAGAGAGAAGAAATAGTCTGGGGAAATGAGAAAACAACAGAAAAAATTCTGACAATAGAAAGTTACTAGGATGACAAGGAAGATCAAAACACACACACACACACACACACACACACACACACACACACACACAGAGAAGACAGCAAAGTCAAAACTCCTACATCCAAAGCCTCAAAGAAAAATATGAATTGTACCCATGCCATGCAAGAGTTCAAAAACAATTTTCAAAACCAAGTAAGAAAGGTAGAGAAAAATGGAAATATTAATGAAGGAGATGCAAGAAAATCACAAAAAAGGAGTCAATAGCTTGGTAAAGGAGGCACAAAAAACAATGAAGAAAATAATGCCTTCAAAACAGAATTGATCAATGGGTAAAGGAGATACAAAAACCCAATGAGGAGAATGCCTTGAAAAGAAGAATTGGCCAAATGGAAAGAAATACCAAATTCACTGAAGAGAATAATTCCTTAAAAAGCATAATTAGCTGAATGGAAAAAAGTACAAAGACTCACTGAAGAAAATAATTTCTTAAACATTAGAATTGATCAAGTGGAAGGTAATGACTCTATGAGACATCAAGAAACAATAAAACAAAACCAAGAGAATGAAAAAATGGAAGACAATGCTAAATATCTCATTAGAAAAACAACTGGCCTGGAAAATAGATCTGAGAGATAATTTTAAAATCTCAGATGTTAGTCAAATTTATTAAAAAAAAGAGCCATTTCTCAACTGACAAATGATTAAAAAAATAACAACAGCCAGTTTTCAAATGAAGTAATCAAAGTTATCTATAGCCACATTTAAAAATGCTCTAAATCACTTTTGACTGGAGAAATGCAAATTAAAATAATACTGAAGTAGTCATACTTATTAGATTGACTAATAGGACAGAAAAGGAAAATGACAAAATTTTGGAGATGATATGAGAAAACTGAGACAATAATGCAGTGTTGGTGGCATTTTGAACTGATTCAATCATCATGTAGAGCAATTTGGAACTAAGTCCAAATATTTACAGCAGTTCTTTTCTGGTGCCAAAGAATTGGAAATTGAAGGGATGCCCATCAATTGGGAAGTGGCTGAACAATTTTATGGTATATGATTGTGATGGGATACTATTGTGACATAAGAAATGATGATCTAGATGCTCTCAGAAAAAACCTGGAAAGACTTACATGAACTGATTCAGAGAGAAATGAGTAGAACCAGGAGAATACCATAGTAACACCAATATTGTAAGATGATCAACTGTGAATGACTTAGCTATTTTCAGCAATATAATGATCCAAAACAACTCTGAAGGACTTGTGATGAAAAATGCTATCCATCCCCAGAGAAAGAATTGGAGTCTGAATACAGAGCAAAGCATCCTTATTTTTTTTTACTTTTTTTCCTGGAATTTTATTTTGTTCTATGTCTTCTTTTACAACATGACTAATATGGAAATGTGTTTTGCATGACTACACATGGATAACCTATATCAAATTATTTGCCTTCTCAACAAGCAGAGTGAGAAGAGAGGGAAAAAATTTAGAGCTCAATTTTTGTTCTGTTTTTGTTTGTTTTTTGTGAGGCAATGAGGGTTAAGTGACTTGCCCAGGATCAGACATAGATCAAATGTCTAAGACCACATTTTAACTCAGGTCCTCTTGAATCCAGGGCTGGTGCTTTATCCACTGCACCACCTAGCTGCCCCCAAGAAGGGGTTTGGTTTTGTTTTGTCTTTATATGCCCAGCAAATAGCATGATGCTATTTTGGGGAGGTGGGGAGGAGGTCAATGAGGGTTAAGTGACTTGCTCAGGGTCACACAGCTAGTAAGTGCTAAGTGTGGGAGGCTGGATTTGAACTCATGTCCTCCTGAATCCAGGGCCAGTGTTTTACCCACTGCATGACCTAGCTGCCTCCTGGAGCTCAAATTTTAAAATAAATGTTGAAAATTGTTTTTGCATGTAATTGGGAGGAAACAAAATATTAAATTTTTTAATGTAAGCTATAAAAAAGTAAGGTAAGATTTTTTGCAAAAACACTCGTCCAAATTGGTAGAACAAAAGTGAATAGTGTAGCAAACCCTTCATGGAGACAAGAATACAAATACAAATACACAATAAAATGAAGTTTATGAGACATTAAAATACATTTTTAACAAATGAAGGTTTCTAGGAATTCAAAAGCCAATTCAAGTTCAAACCAGTTTTCTCCCTTTAATAGGGGAACATGCTAATGATAAGAGCCTACTTTGAAAATGTCGAACCTCCATAGGTATAGAGTTAGATAGTATATATTCAGTTGTGGGAAAAGACAAACCAGTAAAAGTAGATATCATATTTACCTCAAATATGATCAGCACATAGACTCCTGCCAAAATGATTGATGCCATGGTTACTTGGGTCTCTATGTCTGCATGGAGGTATTGATGAGCCATTGAAAGGGGTATCACCTGGTTTTTCTGGAGGAAGGCTTGAATATTTACTGAAATGGTCTCTCTGCAGCAAGAAACAGATGTTATACAGTTGGTGAAAGAGAAAAAAAATTCTATAGCATGACAATTAGCTTCCTCTCTGACTCTACTCTGTCACCAAATTATTCCATGAGTATGCACAATCAATTAATTTATTCATAGGAAATAATGGTGGTAAAGTGGATAGAGCATTGGGCCTGGAATCAGGAAGAATCAGCCTACAGAGTTCAAATCTGGCCTCAGACACTTGTAATCTGTGTGACTCTGGAAAATTCACTTCACCTTCTGCCTCAATTTCTTCATCTGTAAAATGAGCTAGAGAAGGAAATGGCAAATCACTCCAGAATCTTTGCCAAGAAAACCCCAAATGGGGTCGCAAGAGTCAGACACAATGGAAACAAATAACAACAGTCCTAACCTTAATTTTAGCCAAAAATCTCTCCCTTTTTTTCCCTAAGCACACATCCTCATTAGTGTCATACGTTCTATGGGTGGTTTCTAATAAAACAGAAAAAAGAAAAAAATCATAAGATTCCAAGATCTAGAATTGGAAGACCTAGTCCAGCCCCTTCACATCATAGTTGAGGTAAGTACAACTAAGAAAAAATAAATTATTTACTCAAGATCACACAGATAATAAGTAGCAGAGCCAGGATTCAAACCCAAGATCTCTGACTTCTGAATGCAGCACTCCAGGGGAAGAAATGATATGAGCTCCATGGTCTCTCCCTAGCCTTCCTGATGGTGTATAACATGGTTGAAATACAACCTTGGATAATCAGGACTTGACTCTATACTAAAGTACATATTCCCAAACCAGACTATTTATCAAGATTCTCACAGAATCACATAGCTTAAGAGTTGGAAAGTACCTCAGTGACCCTCTACTCCAACTCACACACAAAGGGAATCTTCAAAATAACACACTTGAGAAGTAATCAACCAGCCTTTGCTTAAAGATCTCTAAGAAAGGGAAATAATTTTGAGGCAGTACACTTCACTTCGGCACAGCAGGGAGTTTCTCCTTATATCAAGCCTAAATTTGCCTCTGAAACTCTCACCTATTGTCCCTGGTTCTGCCTCCAAGATTTCAATAGGACAAATCTCATCTCTCCTTCACCTGCCTGATAGTCCTGGAAGCTCTCGTGTCCCCTCTGATTCTCTTCTCTAGGCTAAATACATCTGGTTCCTACAACTGGGAGACTCTGCCCTGCTGTCCTCATGTAACATGAACTCAAAACTCTCTACCATCCTATTGCCCTTCTCTGGACACTAACCAATTTACCAATGTCCTTAAACCATGATGCCTAGAACTAAAAACAATACTCTAGATGATGTCTGATGAAATGAAAGTGAGTAAATTATCACCTCTCTAGTCATGGAAATTAAGCATCTTTCCATTCAGCCCATGATCAGGTTAGCCTTTTTGGGATTCATCACACTACTGATTCATATTGAGCTTGAAGTCTGTCTTATGCCTTCCCATCTTGTATTTGTGAAGCTGACTTACTGTATCCAAAAGTAATACTTTACATTTGTCCCTCTTGAATTTCATCTTATTAGATTCAGCCAACTGTTTCAGCTAGTCAATAACTTTTTTGGATCCTGATTCTGTTTGCAATGATAGGATTCTAAAATGAACTCTGGTAGGAGGAAGGATATGGGAATATAAGGAAGAAATAGCTAAAAAATCTTAAAAGAATAAGGGAACATTCTAAAATTACTTACAACTCAGAATTCCTCAAAAGCAAAATAGGATCACTTTTATTAGAAAGGTTCAGAATAAAAAAAGGGATCTGAGTGTTGAAAAAAATGAAAATAGCTTTCCTCAAACTCATTTTTTGGATTCAACTCATCATATAACTAGCATGTACATAATGGTGATTCCCCCCTAGCCACTAGTTATGGTTGTATAATATGTCCCATGATGATAAAGATATTATACACTTTAATATTTCAATGATGTGTGATTTCATTAAGGTGGGTATTCCTTCCACCAATACAGATTACAATGTCCAGAGGATTTAGTAAATAATCTGTAAGAGTTGTTATGGAGGAGTCATTTGTCACGTCCTGGACAAACTGGAGATGAACTTCTTTGACATACAATACATCATCACTTCTCCTCTTTCCCCTTACCTGTAACCTTGCCCCCTAGAAAAACATCTACCCTGAAGTCTTACTTTCCTGATTGGTGATTTCCTCTCTGAAAGCCCCATTTTAGGAAAGGTAACAGTCATGCTTTACCATCCTCATGCCTCAGACAAATTCTTTGAACTTCTCAGTTCTTTACTACCACTTCTTTCATTTCCCTTATGTGTTTTGCCTTCTTCTAATAGAATATAAGCTTCTTGAGGGTATAGAATAGTTTACTTGTATCCCCCAGGCTTGGCAGAATGTTTGGCACTTAGTAAGCACATAATAAATGCCCAATCTAGCTATCATATATGACCAGTTTGGGGGAGATCTGGCAGGTTCTATTAGAACTTGTTCTCTGCTGCTGTAACCTTCAAGAACTCAAGTTCATGCCCACCAAGATGAGGCATCTGAATAGGACTTAAAGGAAAATGGAGGGATTAAGTGATTTCCCCTGAGGTACCTGGGTAACAAGAAATTATGACAATTTATGATGAGAAGTCATGCCCTTCTCTGTCTCAGTTTGCTATGGTAGTTCCCTCTAACTTTTCCAAATTCTCCTTTATCTGAGAACTAACCTGGTAATGATCTCAAACGTCTTGGAAGTAACAGCTCGTTCATTTCTTCTAGAATTTAAAAAGATGGTCCAGTTATAGATGACCTAAAAAAAAGAGTTGACAATTATCATTCAGCGAACCATATTATGGTGTTATTCAGTTTATGAAGAATCTTGATTTCAGTGTGTCTTCTTCCAAGGTGGGGAAAGGAAAACTATTATGCAAAATTTTGGAGAATAGGGAAAAAAAGGACTTGTGAAGCCTCATCAGCACCAGACTGCACATACACAAATGGCAATTGCAGGACCACATGCATCATTCCTATGAATTGGAACTTTGTGTGACTATTTCCACAACCTATAGAAGTATTAACAAATGTGTTTATAAATAACTTGTCACAGTTGTGGTATATGAATGTAATGGAATACTACTGTGCTATAAGAAATGATGAGCATGCAGATTTCAGAAAAACCTGGAAAGAATTAAGTGAACTGATGCTGAGTGAAGTAAACAGGACCAGGAGAACATTGTACACAGTAACAGCAATATTATATGATGATCAACTGTGAAGGACTTAGCTATTCTCAGCAATACAATGATCCAAGGCAATTCCAAAGGACTCATGATGGAAGATGTTCTCCACATCCAGAAAAAGAACTATGTAATCTGAATGCAGATTGAACCATACTATTTTTCCCTTTTTTGTTGGTTTTTTCCCTTTCTTTAGGTTTTCCCTTTTGTTCTAATTCTTCTTTTACAACATGACTAATACCACAATTATACATATATAACCTATATCAGATTGCTTGTGGTCTTGGGGGGGGGGGAAGGAGAGAGGGAGAAAAATTTGGAACTCAAAATCTTATAACAATGAATGTTGAAAACTATTTTTACACGTAACTGAAAAAATAAAATACTATTAAGATTGAAAAAAATAAAATAAAATAAATAACTTGTCACCACACATTAGTTCACCAGAAGTCAATGACAGACTTGAGTAATAGCATGTAGTAATGGACCCTTTTGCCCTAAATGTAGTACCTTCACAGGGCTCTCTGAGCTGTGAAAAATACTTTCAACAAGCTGCCGCATTTCATTTTAACATGATTGTTTCAGTCATGTTTGACTCATTGTGACCCCATTTGGGATTTTCTTGGCAGAGATAATGGAGTGGTTTGCCATTTTCTCCTCCAGCTCATTTTACAGATGAGGTAACGGAGGGAAACAGGGTTAAGTGACTTGCACAGGGTCACATAGCTAGTAAGTGTCTGAGGAAGATGAGTCTTCCTGACTAGGCCCAGTGCTCTATCCACTACCACACCTAGCTGCCCTATAACCTTACTGACATAACCTTGTCCTTGGATGAACTAGTTTTTAACACAACTACAAGAGTCAGCCCTCCTATCCTTATTTGAAAGACCCCATCAAAGAAACAGGATTAAAGTATTTTATAATGCTTTTTTGGTACTTTGAATTATATGAAGGTTTATAAAACTAATGGCCAGGGGGCAGCTAAGTGGCACAGTGGATAAAGTGCCGGCCCTGGATTCAGGAGGACCTGAGTTCAAATCCAGACTCAGACACTTGACACTTGCTAGCTATGTGACCCTGGGCAAGTCACTTAACCCTCATTGCCCTGCCCCCCCCCAAAAAAAAAGCTAAACAAAAAAAAATTAATGGCCAATGGTTCACAGATTTAGAACTGTAACCTCAGTGGTCATTTCATCTAACATCTACTCATTTTGAAGATGAGGAAACTGAGAGCCTACACAGTTAAATGACTTGCCAAAAGTCCCACAAGTAGGGGATAGCAAAGATGAAATTTGAACCAAGGCTCTCTGTCTCTAAATATGATTCACTTTTCACTATACCATGCTGCCTTATTCAAAGCTGTGCCTTTTGCTGATTCATGCTAACCTTACAGACTGTGAATATTCAGCTACCCCATTGTGTCTGTCACCTTACCTTGGAGGTGAGTTCCCAAGCAGGAAAAATGTCAGAGAAGACTCCCCAATGACAGAGAATTCCAGATCAAGCTCTGTTACTGAACATCCTGCCGGTCAGCTATCTAAGTAAACATTCTGCTGTCTCATGGAAGACTACCAGTGGCCACAGATACTATACCATGGCATATCATAATGTTTTTGGAATATTGGGGCTAGAGGTAATTATGGGCAAAATGTACACATCCCTGAGTATTGCCACGAAACAGTTTCAGTCAATCAAGGAATGAGTGTAGGCTTCTTTTCTTGATTCAAAACCAAATGTTGAGCAAAAGATCTATAGAAACTTTTACAATTTGTAATATATATTATAGATAGTTTATGTTTATATATGTATATATGCATGTATATATACACATGCATGCATATATGTATATGTATATATGTGTGTATGTGTGTGTATATATATATATATATATAATTTTAAAGTTTTATAGACTTGAAGAGATCCTGGTAGGTTAGAAATATAATCCAAAATATTCATACTCTGAAAGGAATGAAAAGGGAAGTGATTTTAGAATTATGATCTAGAGGTGTTTTTTAAAAGCTTGTACCATAATACAAAAATAATTGCTACTGTACATTTCTGACTCCTGCTTTGCTTTTCATGAGAAGATAAACTCAAATCATTCTGTAAACACAAAGTTACTAATATGTAAGCAATTATAAGCAAATGGAAAATACGTAAGCTCTTCTCAGTAATGCAATTGTGCACAAGCACAATTTAATTACAGCACATGAATGCATTCAGTACCTTTAAGTAAAATCTAATTAAGGTACCTCTAATGAGAACCACTACCACAAAGAAATACAAAATCTATAATCTTCCTCTAATTCTTTGGTAAAAACACATAGCAGCACAGAGCCAATGATTCTAGTCACTTTACAAAGAACAGGAGGAAAAAATATATTTTCCAGACAAGAAAAAGGTCTCAGTGCAAATTGTTTGGTGGCTAATGGTATCATCATCATACAACTCACAACTAAATCTTTTCACAATGAAACTTAATGTGATAAAAATGACTCAGACTTGAAAGAAATGCAACATCCTCTTAAACGATTATTTTCACATTACTTATCAATATTACCTGCTGTTGTGGGCGCCTCCTTCGGGAACCAGGGTCTTCTGACTGAGTAACCTCAACCACAATATGTTCTTCCGCTTGAGGTCGATTAACAACGCCAGCAATCAAGGACCCTGCCAGTTCTAACTTGAGCAGAGCAGAGTCCCCAACCTCCGTTAGATTCACAGCTAGTGCCCTGCTTGTTAAGGGATAAATGTCCAAATGAAAGGAATAGTAGCATAGCATCTAACAAACCAAAGGACTTCCTACGTTACTATCAGTAGTGAGGGTCATATTCATTTTCTACTTCAGATAACATCACTTAACTATTTTATTTGAATGGAGGCAAAGATGCCACATCTGCTAGAAGAAACTTTTTTCCTAACTATTCCCATTTTTCCATGCTGTATCTCTAAAAATAGATTATAAAGTTGAGGAAATAAACTTTTCTATGTCCCTGAAGTTCAAAGTTGAGTACTAAGGATTTAGTGGGTGACAAAATGGACAAAAGAATAAATGAATTAAAACCTCCAATGCCATCCTTAAGGAGTCAAACCTTTGTAAAGTAAGAAATAGAAAGGGGAGTTGAAGATGAGAATTTTGCCACTGATTCAAACCAGTGGTGTACATAGAGGATTAAAAAGTAGTGGGGGCAGCTAGGTAGCACAGTAGCACCAACCCTGGATTCAAAAGGACCTGAGTTCAAATCTGGCCTCAGACACTTGACACTTACTAGCTGTGTGACCTTGGACAAGTCACTTAACCCTCATTGCCCTGCAAAAAAAAATTAATTAAAAAGACACCTGAGGGTCAGCTAGGTGGCACAGTGGATAGAGCAGCAGCCCTGGATTCAGGAGGACCTGAGTTCAAATCTGGACTCAGACCCTTGACACTTACTAGCTGTGTGACCCTGGGCAAGTCACTTAACCCCAATTGCCTCACAAAAAAGACACCTGACAGTCCCCCTACACACTGTCTCTAGACCTTTCCCTCCATCATTCCTGTCCCCACAATCCCAAAAGCAATTAAATCATCACTGGAAATGGCCAATAGAGTCTATCGTTCCACTCACCATCCCTATGAGATAATTTCCTAGATCAAAATGCCCTTTTCTCATCACCATTCTTTCATGTGTTATATCCCACTGCCCTCCACCCCCAAATTTAAAATATAAAGTCCTAGAAGGACTATGTAAATTTTGTATTTGTATGCCAAGCATTTGGCATGTGCTTGACACATAGAAAACATTTAATAAGCTCTTAAATTCATTTATTTATCCATGTTAAAGTATGTCAAATAGGACCTAGAATAGGTATTGATTTGTAATAAAATTCTATATTTTTTAATTCCCTCACAACAGCCAAGCTCAGGAAATAATTGTTGAGTGAATAACTGGTTGAAAGTAAGAAAATGTCTAACATCTTCTTTCTCAAGGCTATAATTCATGAGCTTGGAGATGAGGGAAGAAAGCACACAGAACAAAGTTATTGGATAAAAGATAAATTAGGAATCAGTAATTTCTTTTACAAATAGATCCCATTGGAGCAAATTAATATGTCCATATTTTTTCTATCCATGTAGAGATTCTAATCACAATAGAACTATCTCCCTACTTCCTATAGTTTTCTGAGGGTTTGGAGTTATAAATGAGGGGGAAACTGATGGGAAATACTTTAATGTGTTTTCTTTTTCTTCTTTTTACATATTCACAAACCCAGCATTAAGTTGAAATGATGGCTGAAAATATACCATGCCTTTAAAAAAAAGGCATTAATTAACCTTCCTAGTAAGGTCTGCTGACCTCTTTCTTCAGCCTAACCCTAATAACTTAGAGCTCCTCTGACAGATTTTTTCTTTGCAGCCACTACAGCCAACAATTTCTCAGCAAAGAGCTTCAGGTGCAGGTAATTGTGGTGGTTTCCTTTTATACAATACTTCTCAAGTAAATCCCACAATTACTGAGATGACAAATTGAGCCTGGAACAAAGGAAACATGAAATTTCTGTGGGGTGGGGGAAAGTGATTTTGTTATTCACTGAGTCACTTTCTGATGAAGAAACTTTACCTCCATCAAAACAAAATTACTTATAGCTGGATCTTGCGTGAGGTACCTACACCCACCATCAATTCCACATCAAAGTTGTGATTTAACATCATCCCTGACCTTGACCAGAAGCTAAAAAAAGAAATATCAAGATTTCTATTTCACTAAGAAACAACATACACAAGAATATCCACTGCCCTTTCAGAACTAACACTGAGAAACTTAGAGAATGTCTGCATTTTTTTTTCTACTAAGTAATGACAAGACTTCCATCCAAGGCATTAGAGCAGCCATATCCACTCCCTCATTTCCCTGGAGGCTAGTTTCAATGCTCCTTTTCCCCATATCTATCAGGGATAAACCTTTCAAGTAAGTGCTGAATTACTCAGGATAAAGGCAAGGAAGCCTGTTTATTGCAGGGAGTACTGACAAAAGAAAGGGGAAACTGGAACATAGCATTGAATGTACATTATGCTTTTTGGTAAATGCTTTTTCATTCATTCACTCATTTGTTCATTCTCTGTTTCTGTCTCTGTGTCTCCCTCACCCCCAACCCTCCCCATCTCTCTCCCTCTTTCCCCCTCTCCCTTTTGCTCTCTCTTTCTCTCCCTCTCTTCCTCCAGAAGCCACCATTCTATGTTTCACCCAGCTCAATTAATTTTCTTTCTTTTGGGTACACCCATGGATCACCCTAGCTACAATATGACTACACTCTTATCTATTTGTACAGCTCTCCCTTCCATTTTCTACTCACCTACTTAGTCAAGCTCCCAAAACACTCTAAAAGAGAGAAATTTGTCTATAGAATCTACCTGATCTCTCCTTCAGCTCTAAGCAAGACAAACTTATACCATCCCAACCAAATGGTATAATGCTAGATTTATAAATAAAATCAGAAAAGGAAATCAAGTAGGTAATTTTCACAAAATTCTTCATAATAAAGAGTGGAAGATTGCAAATCTACAGTAGGCAGATCTAATTAACCTACCTATCAGAGAACTTTTGATTTATTCAGACAATAACTCTTCATTCAGCAAGATAATTTTAATAAGTCCTCAAAGTGAAACAATAACCCAAACAGTAAAAAGACTGCCTAATTCTTGATTTCTTTTCTTTTCTTTTTTTTTTTTTTTTTGAGACTGGGTCTTCCTATCTCACCCATGCTGGAAGTATAAGGACCACTTTCAATATTCATTGGCATGGGAAGTTTGACCTGATCTGTTTTTCCAATGTTGCCTGGTTCACTGGCTGTTAATCAGCCTGACAAGCCTCTGGGTCCAGGGTTTCACTACACTAGTACTAGACTATTACTCAATCAGCTTTTAATCCTCATACATATTGGAACTCCCAAACAAGCAATATCACCTACACACTGTTAGACTTCTTCAAGCTCCACAATGAGTAGCTGATCCACCACCAGCTGTTGTGCTACCTTTGGCTGGTGGCTCACCACGGTCCCTCCAACTGAGCAGGAGGCAGCTGAATGATGGCAGAGGTTGAGAAAAAGGCACTGGACAACATCCTTCTCCTCTGACAACTGCGTGCCTGATATCTACCTGCCAGCCATGGACACTGCGAGAATGGTGGCTCTTGTACCTCTCCAGGCTCCTGCAAATGCGGATCATGCCAGTGCACCTCCTTCAAGAAAAGCTACTGCTCCTGCCAAGTGTGCCCAGGGCTGTGTCTGCAAAGCCCCCCAAACTGAGAGTTGCAGCTGCTACCAATCATGTTCCCACTTCCCTTTGCCTGTAAATAGAAGAATTTGTACAGACCTAAATTTTCATACACCAGGGATGTGTCTTCCACTGATTTTCTATGAAATATATGAATTAAAATAAACTTGATAAGGGACAGGTAGGTGGCACAGTGGATAGAGCACCGGCCCTGGATTCATGAGGACCTAAGTTCAAATCTGGACTCAGACATTTGATACTTACCAGCTGTGTGACCTTGGGCAAGTCACTTAATCCCAATTGCCTCACCCCCCAAAATAAATAAATAATTTTTAAAAAATAAACTTCATAAATAACTTGAAAAACAGAGAGAATAAGGCACTGTAGTTGTGAAATTCCATACACATTTAGCACCTCCATGATGTCTGCCCACTCTATCCATGCCCTTTAAGAACACTTCGAGTGCCACAGCTGCACTGAGGGTACAATTGTAGCCTTGTATTTAACAGGAATTTGTCTTCCTGGAGAACCAGCTTTGTGGTAAAACTGGAAATAACTTGTCTTTAAATTCCATCTATTAATTTTCCATTTTGAGGAACACTAAGAACCCAAGAACAGCTTTTTGTTTGTCCATCATTCAGTCATTTCAGTCATGTCTGATTCTTCATGGCCCCATTTGGGATTTTCTTGGCCAAGATACTGGAATGGTTTGCCATTTCCTTTTACAGCTCCCTTTACAGATGAGTAACTATGAGTGGGCAGAGCCAAGATAGCAGAGGAAAGGCAACAAGCACTCAGAACTCCTGACATAATCACTCCAAAAAGTCCAAATAATGCCATAAGACAATTCCTGGATCAGCAGAACCCACAAAGGGACAGTCTGAGACCATTTTCCAGCCAAAGACAGCTTAGAAGGTTGGCAGAAGGGGTGTGCTGTACTATGGTGGGAGTGGATCCCAGCCCCATGGCTGCACTGACACAGATCCAGCCCCAGGCCCACCAGAGAAAGAGACTTCCCAGAGCCTCTGAACCAGCTGCAGCTGTGGCTAACTCAACTAATAGTCTGGTGAGAGGTTTGAGCAGTTGGCAGAGGGAGATTACAGGGGTCTCTGCTGGCACTAAGGTGGAACTCTGACATTTTGCCCAGGCTCATATACAGGACACAGTCTTGGGTGGCAGTCCCAGGTGGGGAAGGGGCACAACGAGCATGCCCACATTTGCAACCAAAGTTACCTGGATTTGTTTCCAGGTTAAAAAGTAAGCAGTCTGTGGTTACTTACAGACCAAAATACAGGCCAGGTGATCTGAGAATGAGCCTCTCCTTAAATCTTACCACCTGGGACCCCCCTGAAGTTTTGGATAGTGCATCCATGAAGCAGTGCCCCACTTTAAGGAGGAGTCAAAAGTCAAGAAATAGGGTGACTGGCAGGGGCAGCTAGGTGGCGCAGTGGATAGAGCACCAGCCCTGGATTCAGGAGAACATGAGTTCAATTTTGGCCTCAGACATTTGACACTTACTAGTTGTGTGACCCTGCTCCCCCCCAAAAAAAAGAAAGAAAGAAATAGGCTGGCAAGATGAGCAGGCAGAAAAAGGTGCAGACCATAGAAAGTTTCTTTGATGACAAGAAAGATCTAAGTGCACCCTCAGAAGATGATAGCAAGGTAAGGGCTCCTACTTCCAAAGCTTCCAAGAAAAATATAAATTGTTCTCAAGCCACAGAAGGACTCAAAAAAGGCTTTGAAGATAAAGTAAGAGAGGTAGAGGAAAAAATGAGAGTGTTGCAGGAAAGTCATGAAAAAAAGTCAAGAGCTTGAAAAGCCAAATGGAAAAGCTCTCTGAAGGAAATAATTGCCTAAGAATCAGGACTGAACAAATGGAAGCTAGTGACTTTATGAGAAACCAAAACAAAATAAAGCAAATCCAAATGAATAAAAAAATAGAGGGCGATATGAAATATCTTCTTGGAAAAACAGCTGACCTAGAAAACAGATCCAGAAGAGATAACTTGAACATTATTGGACTATCTGAAAACCATGATCAAAAAAGAGCTTAGACATCATTTTCCAAGAGATTGCCAGGGAAAATTTCTCTGATATTCTAGAAACAGAAGGTAAAATAGAAATTGAAAGAATCTACCAATCACCTCCTGAAAGAGATCCCAAAAGGAAAGCTTCCAGGAATATTATAGCCAAGTTCCAGAGCTCCCAGGTCAAGGAGAAAATATTGGGAGCAACCAGAAACAATTCAAGTGCTATGGAGCCACAGTCAGGATAACACAAGATCTAACAGTTTCTACATTAAAGGATCACAGGGCATGGAATATGATATTCTGGAGGGCTAAGGAACTGGGACTACAGCCAAAAATCACCTACCCAGCAAAACTGAATATAATCTTTCAAGGGGGAAATGGAACTTCAATGAAAAAGAGCACTTACAAGCATTTGTGATGAAAAGACCTGAACTGAATAGAAAATTTAACTTTCAAATTTAAGACCCTAGAGAAGCATGAAAAGGTAAACAGGAAAAAGAAATCATAAGGGATGTTAAGGGGTTAAACAGATGAGTAACTATGGCAAACAGGGCTAAGTGACTTGCCTGGGGTCACAAAGCTAGTAAGAGTCTGAAGCACTAGAATATTTCTTCTCTATGTTCCCTTCCAGTTCTAAATCTTATGATCCCAGTGTTTTTTGAGTCACCTTTGGAGAGGATGGCATTGTACTTTTGCCACTATGTCCAAAGATTCCCATATTTTCTCTCCCTACCAATCTCTATACCCACCTCCCACGTTTTTTTTTTAATCCATAGACGGGCTGCTAAGTGGCACAGTGGATAAAGCACTGGCCCTGGATTCAGGAGGACCTGAGTTCAAATCCAGCCTCAGACACTTGACACTTACTAGCTGTGTGACCCTGGGCAAGTCATTTAACCCTCACTGCCCCACCAAAAAAAATCCATAGACAGCATTTATTTGTCTGACTGAAGACCATCTCTGACCAGACATAACCACTGACTCCAGTGTTGTTTTGTTTTGTTTTTAGTCTGTGTGGAGCACTAAATTAAAAAGACAGACCTCCTCCCCAATTCCCTTGTGGAAATTATAAAGAAGGCATCTCAGCTTGTTTTTCTAAGAACCTTAGTTGAAAGAATGTTCCACCATGACAGTTTCCCTTGAGGTCCAGAGATAGGCACAGAAAGAGTTTTTAGAATTATATTTCCTACTTGCAAGAGAAGCAAGAAGGTTAAAGGAATAAGATAACAAAAGTGGGTCATATTTATAGAAATGTTCCGTTTTCTTACAGGCAAAGGTTGTTTAAACCCTGAAGCTAAGATAGAATTTTAAAGCTCTGAAGCATAAATAAAAAATCAAGAAAGCCTTCAACCAGGTACTAGGGTAATGAGACCTGAAGAACTCATTACAGGAAAAGTCACCCCAAGCATATTCGTAATGAGCTTAGAAGAAATGGACTCTCTTTTCCTGGGAAAGAGAACAAAGTCCAGTCTGGCTTCCAGAGTCTCTAGACCCCAAGAGTACCTAGTATTGTAGACACTGGAAAGGGTTCAAGGACTTCTCCTGCTGTTGTTGATGTTGTTGTTCAGCTGTTTCAGTCCTGTTTAATTCTTCTTGACCCCATTTGGAGTTTTCTTGGCAAAGTTAATGGAGTGGTTTGCCACTCCTTCAGTTTATTTTACAATTGAGGAAACTTAGGGAAAACAAGGATAAGTGATGAAGTGTCTGAGGCTAGATTTGAACTCAGTAAGATGAGTCTTCCTGACTTCAGGCACTCTACCCACTGAGCTACCTAGCTGCCCATACTAAACAGTTAAGGAGGGATGGAAGGTAATATGCACTTCTAATAAATCAGCTCACTATTAATGTAAAATATTACTGACCAGAAAAACACACCTAGATGTGCAGGAACTCTAGGAACAAACTTGATTTATTTAAAGGTAGCTTAGGCATACATTAATAGTTATACTGTTTGAAGAATAAGTGTGAACAACTAAATTATTTTGAGTATTATAAATATTCAAATCAACTACAAAGGACCTATGAAGGAAGATGCTATTCACCTCCAGAGGAAGAGCTGATAAATAGAAATATGTATAGTATGATTTTACATCTATATACATATCTGTTTCTAACAGTGGCCTTTGCCAGCACAAGGTGAGAAGGAAGGGAAAACAAAAATAAAAAGTGCACACCAAAGAACAAAAGAGAACTCATAAAGAAGCACAAAAAAGCAGGGTAGCTTTGAAAATTGTGTGTATTTATTACATAGTTGGGTTTTTTAAGTAAACTGTGAAATAGAGATTCGTGGTTTCATATTGAACCATCTCTGAGTTGTACTGTGTAAATGGACATTGTGGGGGTTTGGTTTATATTTAAGTTAAAAATTATTTTGAAAACATTTTTAACAAAAGTAGCTTGGCCTAAAGAGCTGTTCCTGTTCTAAAGGATGCAAGGAATCTTTATAAAATGTGTGTGGTTTCTTCCCTGGGACCAGAGGTGGTAGATTACAAGTAGTGCTGAATGCTGTAAATGTGGGTGCCAGAATGGTTTATTCTTCTCTGTTATAATGGAGAGTTCTTGGTCTCAGGTTCACAGAAAAGTGACAGTGGTATGAAAAAATATAAACAATAAGCATTGAGAAAACATTTTTAGGTGTATAATGTCTGCTTACCAGAAGGATAGTTATTCATCTGGTTTTCCCAATTATTTGTCAGCTCCTTGAGACCAAAGACCAGGTTTTATACTTTTGTATACCTCACATTGCCTAATACAGTGTTGGGCACATAGTCAGTGAACAATAAAGATGCAGAAAAATCAGTTCAAATTATTGAGAGGTCTTAATAAAAGGGTAAATATATAGAAAATATATCAAGATAAAGGAATAATAAGAAAATCAAAGAGGGAGTAACTGGTTATTTATGAATAGCTTATGTGTTGGAATTTCAAATCCAAATATTGTCATAAAGTTTACTTGATTTTTATTCAATGTTTAAAGGTAAGTAATAAAATTTTTGAAGATTGTTAGGGAATTGTTTCTTAGGGGTGCTGACCATTATCCATCTCATGAATAACAAAACATTTTCAGCTGGGTGGCACAGTTCAGTGAGTGCTGTGCTTGGAATCAGGAAGACTGAAGTTTGAATCATGCCTCAAACTCTTTAGCTGTGGAACCCTGGGAAGGTCACTTAACTTCCCTGTGCCTCAGTTTCCTCCTCTGTAAAAGGGAGTTAACAACTGTACCTCATAGCATTGTTGTGAGGATCAAATAAGGTTATATTTGTAATAACATTGCAAACCTACATAGAAGACACTATAAAAGTCTAGTTTATTATTATTATTATTATTATTATTATTATTATTATTATTTCCATAAAGATAAAGGACTGAAGAGAGGTGAATGGCAAAGAGATTAAGGGAGCTGGAACACAGAATGATGTGATAATTTTGCTTACTAGGGATGATCCTTGAAAAGAATATTATCCAAAAACCAAAGTTTTGAAGTGATACCAAATGGCAACTTATTTAACATGAATGACCCACTTGGTAACCTGACTTGAGGGAGCTAGGTGGCACAGTGGGTATATTTCTGGGCCCAAAGTCAGAAAGATTTATGTTCAAATGTGGCCTCAGACACTTACTAGCTGTATGACACTGGGCAAATCATTTTACCTGTTTGCCTCCATTTCCTTAAGAGTAAAATGGTCTAGCTGTGTGACCCTGGACAAGTCACTTAACCCCAATTGCCTCACTAAAAAAAAAAAAAAGAGTAAAATGGTGCTCATAACATCACCTACCTCTCAGGATTGTTGTGAGGTTGAAATGAGATAATATTTTTAAAGGGTTTAGCATGATATCTGAAACACAGTAGGAAGTTAAATAATGCTTATTTCCTTCAACAATCCAAAACACAACTAAAACAGTGTCATTTTGAGGAAAGCACTGTATAAAACTTAAAATGCTATAAGAATGTAAATTGTTATTGTGATTATTTTTATTCATCAGAAATCAGCTTTTCAATCCCTTCATCCCCCACCCCCACCCCCAAAATCTCCAAACAGCAAAGAAAATAATCATTTTCAGGTCAAAACTTACTGCCTTAGAACTGTTTAAATTAAGGTTATTGATTTACCAGACTTAGGTATCCAGTTTTCTGCAGCAATTCCTGGGTTAAAAGGGATAGCAGATCACAAGCAGCAAGGAATTTAAAGCAGAGGAAGAACATTGCTAAACACTGATGCAGTCAACAGTGACAACTGAAGAGGAGAAATAAGACATCAATATCAATAATTGCAGTTTGGGACCATTTGATGTAAGGGCTAATGTCCCTACACATACCCTTGAGAGTAACAGTGTGCTAAGAGTGTGCACAACATAAATATTGATGTTCGTAATGATGACTTTGACTCGTTAAGAAAATGCTACATTACCCTGGGCAGAGGGTTTTATAAGACACAGCAATAAAGAAACATTTTATAAAATAGTTCAAATCTGCAGACTTCTAAAAAATTAAAGTGGAATATCCTAAAAATTAAATTATGTAGAATTCCCTGATAATGCCACTGATGAGGCCTTTAAGCCCTATGAGACTTTTTATTTTGTAATAGCAGTTTTTAAAAAGATCATTTTCTGCTGGGGGTGGTTTTCTATCTCACATTAAATTTTCTGCATTTCCAACTTAAAAGTATGCAAGAAAAATTCCAAGATAAACAAGAAATACAGAAGATGCCAAGAAAAAAAAAACACCATTTAGAACACCAAATGCATTACTTCTCTATTAATATTTAATTACTTCAAATTTTTGACATCATGGTAGTAATCCTAAACATTATTTACCATCAAATCTTCAGCTTACTGGTGTCCTCTGTCTAGCTCAGGTAATAAGAAAATGTTAAGATATCGAAGTCAGGTTCAGGACTGAGACTCTACTGCAGGCAGTTGTTTGTTTAAGTTCATTTTTTTGGAATCTCTTGGGTTTTTGTTTGGTTGGGTTTTTGGGGGGGGGTTCTTTTTCTTTTTTTTTTTTTGTTTGTTTGCTTTTTATTGAATAGAATTTTATTTTCCAAAATATATGTAAAAACAAATTTTAACATCAATTTTTTTTAAATTGTGTTCCAACTTCTCTTCCTCCTCCATTCCCACCCCCCACCCACTATTACTCAAGCATTTCAAAATAAGTTATACATGAGTAGTCATGGGAAACATTCCCACATTAGCTAGGTTGTGAGAGAAAACAGTCAAAACACTCCCAAAACTTCAGACTGAAGAATTGTCAAAGAGAAAAAAAAAATTTTTTTTAATGTGTTTCCAGGGGCAGCTAGGTGGCGCAGTGGACAGAGCACCGGCCCTGGAACCAGGAGCACCTGAGCCCAAATCCCGCCCCAGACATAAGACACCCCACAAAGAACAAGACATAACATCCCTTCATATTCAGTTCAGACCTGTGTCCTCTGTTAAATCCTTATGGAGATAGTTCTTATGAGTTTGAAGTATTATCTTCCCATGTAGGAATATAAATAGTTTGATCTTTTAATATCCCTCATGAAGTCTTTTTCCTGTTTATCTTTTTATGCTTCTCCAGGGTCTTGTATTTGAAAGTCAAATTTTCTATTCAGTTCAGGTCTTCTCATAACAAATGCCTGAAAGTCTTCTTTCTCCTTGAAATTCCATGTTTGCCTCTGAAAGATGATGCTTAGTTTTGCTGGGTACGTGATTTTTGGCTGTAGTCCCAGTTCCTTTGCCCTCTGGAATATCATATTCCATGCCCTCCGGTCCTTTAATGTAGAAGCTGCTAGATCTTGCTTTATCCTTATTGGAGCTCCACAGTATTTAAATTCCTTTTTTCTAGCTGCTTGCAGTATTTTCTCTCCTTCACCTGGGAGTTCTGGAATTTGGCTATAATATTCCTGGAGGTTTTCCTTTTGGGATCTCTTTCAGGAGGTGATCGGTGGATTCTTCCAATTTCTATTTTAGCTTCTGCTTCTAGAATATCAGGGAAATTTTCCCTCACAATCTCTTGGAGGATGGTGTCTAAACTCTTGTTTTGGTCATGGTTTTCAGGTAGTCCAATGATTTTCAAATTATCTCTCCTATTTTCTAGGTCAGCTGTTTTTCCAAGGGGATATTTCATATTGCCCTCTATTTTTTCATTCAGTTGGATTTGCTTTACTGTGTCTTGGTTTCTCATAAGCTCACTAGCTTCCATTTGTTCAATCCTAATTCTTAGGCAATTATTTTCAGCAGACAGTTTTTTAATCTCCTTTTCCATTTGGCTTTTCAAACTGTTGACTTTTTTCTCATGACTCTCCTGCATTGCTCTCATTTCTCTTTCCATTCCTTCCTCTCTTTCTCTACATCTTTGTTCTATCTCTCCTACTTTCTCTTCAAAGTCCCTTTTGAGAGCTTCCATGGCCTGAGACCAGTTCCTATTTTTCTTGGAAGCTTTGGATGTTGGAGCTTTGAACCTATTATTATCTTCTTCTTCTGAGGATGTATTGTGGTCTACCTTTCCCCCAAAGAAGTTTTCGATGGTCTTCTGCTTTCTCTGCCTACTCATCCTGGCTTACTGTTTCTTGGCTTTTTACTCCTTAAAGTGTAGCACTGCTTCCAGGGCACACTGTTTGTGCTACAGCGTGGCCCAGGGGGTGATTGGGCTTCTTCTCAGCCTGCCTGGCTTGTGAGTAATCACAGCTGCTTTCTCTTTGACCCGGAAACAGAAGTCTGATTGAACTCTGATTCTCTATGGTCGGAAGCTTGGCCTGCTTTTACCCCTCCCCCACTGGGCCACCACCACTCGATTCAGCCCACTGGTTCAGACCCAGGGCGCTTTGCCCCAACTCCAGTAGATACTGCCTCCACTTCACCCTGGCCTACCGCCGAACCCTCTCACCAGTCCGTAATTGGAGCCTCAGAACCTGCTGGTGCTGAAGACTCTGACATGCGCTGGAAGCAGTGTCCCTGGCTGGGTCCGGACCGCACGCTGAGTTGTTCAGCCTGATCAGTAGGTGATCAGAATTGCCCTCTTTTGCGGAGAAACAGTCTCACTCTGTTCTTATGTGCATTAGGCTGTTCTGGGTTTTGATTTTTACCACATTATTTGGGCGTGAATGGACGGGTTTATCTGGAGCTTGTGGGAGTCACAGCCTCTCCTTCACCATCTTAGCTCCACCTCCTGTTTGGTTGGTTTTGCTGGGCAATAAGGGTTAAATGACTTGCCCAGGGTCACACAGCTAGTAAGTGTCAAGTGCCTGAGGCTGAATTTGAACTCAGGTCCTTCTGAATCCAGGACCCGCTGCTTTATCCACTGTGCTACCTAGCTGCCCCTAAGTTCATTTTTTCAAATGGTTTGCATACTCAGAGTTGACAGCCTTGGAGAATTCAATATAATTTCACTTTCAACAACAAGAAACTACTCTAACATGGGGAAAGGAGAATTCAGATTGCAAAAACTATAACTATTGTTTAGGTTTTCTGATATCTGTACTATTTCACTCAACACTGAGAAAGAAAGAGATATGGTCTAAGCTTGACTGTTGGGACAAGAAGAGTTATCTTGCCATAAAGTACTGACACTAACAAGACAACTCGGGAATACAGGGGAAATATAACACACGGACTACAGAGGGTCCCCTTGCTAAGGGATTTAGAATTCAATTCAATACTGAGTTTTTTGTCACAGATATAACATTTACTGCCTTTGTTTCCCTCATCTCTCCTGCCCTGACTTATTTCCTTTCCAGGATCTAGGTAGCATTATACTCCACTGGAAACATTGACCAAGCAATCTATGTTAGAGGTACTTTTCTTCTCTGATCAATGCAAATAGGTCTCAAGATTTAGAGCATTATGAACCAGATTTATATTCAGACTTCAAAATATGCACCAATAATGACAACGATGAGAGAAGAATTTTGACTTTCCACAACTCAATCAACTGCTAAGAGAGCTCTCCCTCCCCTTCGTGTTGTTTAGAACATGTCCTATTTCATCAAGTAGTCTGCTATAAATGTGCATGACTAGACTCTCTTGGTAGAAGAATCATCATCTATGCTGTGAACTTCAAAGAAGAATTATATATTTTCACATGGTCTGCAGCTCTACAATTACCACCTTGTGTGGTGATTGAAAACCTCAGTGCATACTTTGGATACAGTAGCTTTCCAGAGGTGACACAGCCAGCATCTGCCAGGATTTTCCATGATCTGGATGTGTGCTAAATAAAATCTGTAATAATCAGAAAACAAAATTATAAATAAACACATTAACTGAGATGATTCAATTTCAATTTAACAAATATTCAGTAAATATTATTGACAAGGCACCACGCTAGGCAGTGGGGCAGGTATGTTAATGAAATGATAGCAATGGCATTTAAATAATCTTGTCAACAGATGCAAAATAGTATAATAATGTTATTAATTTATGGATCTAAAATTTTCCAGCTTATTCGCAATTGCTCTTTTTTTTAAGAATCTGCAACACTTTTAGCTACAGTGAACACTGATGATTGATCAACAATTACTTTACATTGCAAAATAAATCAACTGCAAAGAGCAAAGATCCTGCAACAAAAATTAAACCTTGAAATACTGATGAAGTAATTTTCCTATACTTCAGAGTTAATTAAGAAGACAATCAATTTAATGGCTATAAGAAAGATGAGTGGCACTCCCATCTAACAAGACTGAACAAGACTTACAGACGTCTAAGAGCTTACATATAGGCTATAATTCAAACAATTGCACCAGATTGATGACCTGATATCTCAAGTTTTGAAACAAAGACTACTAATATTAGTCTGGGAAAATGTTTACTTGACACTAAAAGACCCATGTACAGGGAGAATGAAAAGGGAACATGCAGAGCAAATTACAATCCACTTACAATTAGCCATGAATTAATGCTTTAAAAAAATTAGAATAACAGGCTAGTTTCTGCCTGTCATTCAGTACGTATCCACAAGATTTCCCTTTCTCTTGAGTCCACAGATCATCAGTTGATGAAGTCCACAGATCATCAGGTGATGAAATGAAAATCAATCAAGAAATGAAAATCAATTTTAACATTAACTTGTTTTTCAGTCATTTCAGTGCCTTGCTCAGGGTCACCTAGCTATTAAAAGACTGAGGCCAGATTTGAACTCAGAAAGTTGAGTCTTCCTGACTACAGACCCTAGCATTCTATCCACTGTGATACCTACCTGCCTGATATTAGCTTAAGAAAACCTTATTTACAAAGTTAAATCTGCATAGGGAAAATTCCCTAAATCCTTTCAAAACACCATAGAGTGATTCTTAGATTTCCCGCTATTTAGGACACCAATGGCAACCACTGATGCAGATAATCAAGAGCTGACAATATTCCAAGGGACCATAGAACAGGAAAGCCACAAAATGAGGGCGTGGCATCTCCAGCCAACCTGAGGCTCCATCTATGCTAAAAATCCATGTAAATTGCAAACATACAAACTATATCTGATTGCTTACCACCTCAGAGAGGGGCAGGGGAGGGATGAAGGGAGGGACAGAATTTAGAATTCAAAACTTTAAATAAAAATGTTTATTACTTTTTTAAAAAGGATAAAATATGTAACACGTGAAAGAATATAATTTGCTCAGACGAGATTGTAAAATATGATACAGGTATAGTACATTTTTGTCACAAATGAATGAAAATTCATTTATCACTATGTGCCTGGCACATTTAGCATATAACTGTTGGCAGCGAGGCAGCACAGTAGATAGAGGGCTGAGCCTGCAGTCAGCAAGAATTCGAATCCAGCCTCAAACATTTTTTATCTGGGTAACCCTGGGCATGTCACTTAACATCTGCCTGCCTCACTTTCTTCATATATAAAATGGGGATAATAGTAATAATATCTATCTCCCAGGGTTGTTGTGAACATAATTGCAAAGTGCTTTGCAAACCTTAAAGTGCTATTTCAATGAAAAAAAGTATCTATGTAGCACTAGCTAACCCAAAGAAAACAAGACTTAGAAAGAGGGCTGGGGGGGGGGGGAGAGGGGCAGCTAGGTGGAACAGTGGATAAAGCACTGGCCCTGGATTCAGGAGGACCTGAGTTCAAATCCAGCCTCAGAAACTTGACACTTACTAACCATGTGACCCTGGGCAAATCACTTAACCCTCATTGCCCCACGGAAAAAAAAAAAAAAGGGATGGGGGGGGGCATGTTCTCTGAAGAAGTGTGGTGCAGTAGATGGAACACTGAACTTGGTATCAGGAAGACTTGATTTCAAATACTTACTAGCTCTGTGACCCTACATTGCCTCATTCATTAAATGGGGATAAAAATGATACCTCTTTCATAGGGTTGTTGTGAGGATCCAATGAGGTAACATATAAAGAACCTCAGAAATCTTAGATGCTATTATAGGCGAAAAACTTGATGAAAGACCTAGATGAAGCCATATAATTATTGTAACTCTAAGTCAAAATTTCCAAATCCCAATACTTACAGAACACACCACTCCAAAGATAAAAAGGACTGTGACTTTCAGACATCTTAAGCAGCTTCTGAAATAAAAGAAGCACACTTCTTAGAGACACATTAAGATGGAAATCCACACAGCGGTTTTGCTGAAACACCGAGTACTGTAAATGACTGGGATCATCAATCTTTTTCTTCTTCTTCAATACTTAAAGGGTCTATAATGTCATCGGTCTGGCTAATCCCTCCACCAGTACAGATTGCAATCACTTTCTAATTTAATAGATGGCCTTCCAGAGTTCCTATAGCCAAAACCATTCATCATTTTGCAGCCAACTGTTGGCCTCTACAAACTGAGCTAGATTAAGCCTCTGAACAAAGACATACAGTCTATCCCCAGTCCTGTCTGGTTTGGTCAGTCTGATCTTCATCTTAAAGAAATTGCTCAGACAGTGTACAAAATAAGATTGGGTTGATGACTTAAAAAAAAAAACAGTGAATTATTTCTGAATTTAATGCCTTTTTACAAGAGATTTGATCAAGACTTACTTGGAGAAAACTAACAATTTTAAACGCAGAACAAATCCTTACAGGTAACTAGGTGGCACAGTAGATTAAGAGCTGGGCTAGTCAGCAATAACTTAGTACAAATCCAGCCTCAGAAAATTATTACCCATGTGACTAGGAAAATCACCTAACTTCTGTTGGTCTCATCACAAAGTGGGAATAATAATAGCACCTAGCTCCTAGGATTGTTATGAGGATCAAATGAGATAATATTTGTAAACTGTTTAACACAATGCTTGGTGTATAATAAGCACTTATTAAATGTTCCTTTCCTTCCTTACAGCCTTTAGTTTTAGATGATACTTTATTTTGAGTGATTTTGTTGTTTGTCATTGTTTTTGAGACATTTAAGTCAAGTTTGACTCTTCATGAAATCATTTGGAGTTTTCTTGGCAAAGATATTAGAGTGGTTTGCCATTTGCCTACCCAGGTAATTTTACAGATGAGGAAACCGAAGAAAACAGGGTTAAATGACTTGCCCATGGTCACAAGGTTAATAAGTGTCTGAGGCAAGATTTAAACTCAGGAAGATGAGTCTTCCTATTTCAAAGCCCAGGGCTCTAACTAGACATTGAACCATCTATATGCCCATTTTGGGATATTAGAAGACAACAAAAAGTATTTTAAAGACCTGAGTTTTCTAAATCTCCACACTAAAAACTGTATATTTGCTCCTTGGTTTTAATTTTATTTTTTTATTCTTTTCAACAATTCCTGAAAGATATGACTGTGAAATTACTTCACAAAACATGATGGAAAATACTGTATTTTCAAATGCTGGTCTAATTAAAATAACTAGTCAAATATTCTGACTGGTCCAAAGCCAGATAATCTCTTGAGGAAGAAATGAGCACTCCTCAGTCTGACTGACATCACCACCTACATTAGGAAGGCTTTTTAAAGAATATACTAATTTAGTGCAGCTAGGTGGCACAGTGGATAGAGCACCGGCCCTGGAGTCGGGAGTACCTAAGTTCAAATCCAGCCTCATACACTTGACACTTACTAGCTGTGTGACCCTGGGCAAGTCACTTAACCCTCATTGCCCACCCACTCCCCAAATAAAAAAAAATTTAAGAATATACTAGTTTGGGGAAGCTAGGTGGCACAGTGGATAAAGTACTGACCCTGGATTCAGGAGGATCTGAGTTCAAATCCTGACTCAGACACTCAACACTTACTAACTGTGTGACCCAAGGCAAGTCACTTAACTCTCATTGCCCCACAAATTTTTTTTTTAATTTAAAATAAAAGAATATACTAGTTTGTTTCCCCAGTGCTTAACTCAGTGCTCGGGACATAGTAGGTACTTAATGTTTATTGATTTATTGATTGATAAGTTGCTATTTTGTATTTTATTTTCTTTGTAACTGTCATTTCCCAAAATGTAAACTCGGGGATTTTTGTTTTGTCTTTGCATCCCCAGAGGTTACCGAAGTGCTTAACAAATTCTTCTTTAAGCATCCAAAAAAAATTATATACTAGGCAGACTTCTTTAACTATTCTGCCCATTTGATAAAGCACCATCAGCTTTAATCCAACATTTTTTCAAGACCTTCTGAACCTTTGCAAATGTTAAAACCTTATTCAACATTCTTTCAGATTTAAAGCATTTGATAAATTACCATTCCACACTTCCAAAATTATGTTTCAACAGTTCCTATTTAAATGGGAATCATAATGACATTTCTTTTTTAAAATATGAGGCATTAATTGAACCACTTCAAGTTCAGTACTACTTATTCCTACATAACTCAAATATATACAACAGCGGAGTTGACAAGCTAAAAAAAAATTGTTAAGTTGCTTCATTTATCATGTGTAGTACTTTATAGACATGTCAAGCCAAATACAACAATGTAGTTTTTAACACTATAGGCTCAAGTAGGTTTTGTCCTCATTTTAAGTAGTATTGAATAACTGTAATTCTTTTACTTCCTTATGACAAGGAACCAGAGGAGCATCTCTAAACAAAGGGCTAACAGAATGTTGGAGGGGAAAGGAAACTGAAGAAATCCCCTCCTTTTTAAGATAAGAAAACCAGGTCTCAGAATAGTGAAATAACTTGTCAAATGTCCCACTGCCAAATTATATTTCAGTGCATTGAGGTGGAATCTACATGCAAGAAAGGCCTTAGGCAGAAGGTGGGATTTGAGCTGAGTCTTGAAGAAAACCAGACAAACCAGGAAACAGAAGTGAGGAAAGAAAGCATTTCAAGTAGAGCGGATAGCCAGTGCAAAATACAGAGTGGGGGGAAGTAGATGAGAAACTGCAAGTGGACAAACATATCTGGATTGTCCAGTAGATACAGGCGGAGTGAAGGGAAATAGTCATAGCCAAGATTAGGGGTTCTTTACCCTTTTTATGTCATGGACCCCTTTTTGTGGGGCAATGAGGGTTAAGTGACTTACCCAGGGTCACACAGCTAGTGTCAAGTGTCTGAGGCTGTATTTAGACTCAGGTCCTCCTGAATCCAGGGCTTGTGCTTTATCCACTGTGCTACCTAGCTGCCCCCTACTTAGTTTTTTTTTTTGGGGGGGGGTGTTTTGGTTTGTTTTCTTTTCTTCTCTCTCTCTCTTTTTTTTTTTTGCGAGGCAATGAGGGTTAAGTGACTTTTCCAGGGTCCATAGCTAGTAAGTGTCAAGTGTCTGAGGCCACATTTGAACTCAGGTCCTCCTGAATCCAGGGCTGGTGCTCTATCTACTGTGCTATCTAGTTGCCCCAGACCCCTTTGATAATCTAGTGAAGTCTACAGTTCTCAAAACAATATTTCAATGCATAAAATACAGATTACAAAGGAAACTCATATTGAAATAGTTATTGAAAAATATTTTTAAAAGTTCATAGATCCCTGGGTTAAGAATCCCTACTCCAGATAATTTCTAAAAAAAAACCCACAGTTCTATAACAGTATGCTTCAGCCCTCATCTCTAGTCACAGTAATCATTCCTGCTATATTAGATAAGGAGCCAGCCTTTCAATAAGGAAATCCCTGGTTCACGTTCCACCTCTGACACATTCTAACTCTGTGATACTGGGTAAATCACTAAACCATTCGATGCCCATAAACAACGCTGTAAGACTAGAAGTTGCTGGGGGCAGCTATGTGGTGCAGTGGATAAAGCACCAGCCCTGGATTCAGGAGGACCTGAGTTCAAATCTAGCCCCAGACACTTGACACTTACTAGCTGTGTAATCCTGGGCAAGTCATTTAATCCTCATTGCCCCACCCCACCCCCCAAAAAAGCTCAAATCCCACTTTGAGCATGAGTTTGTAGGAAAGAGACATAATTTTGAGAGGACAATGCATTATGGCCAGATAAGCAGAGTCAGACTGAGGATAATAGAAACAGGCAGGTTGTTTTCTCCTAGGCAGTTGAAGAGAGGGACATAACAGTGCCCTATCTCAGGACAAATTAGATCCCATGAACACACATGTAAAGCAAGCCTAGGATTTGATCAGAACCAATTTTTTTTTTAAGTAAATCAGCTAAAGACTATGTCCCTAACAGAGTATCAGGAAATAATTTATATTTCATATGTGGTATTAAGAATGGAGTGGTTACTAAAAATTGTAAGAAAGTAATGCAATTCCCCTTATGAATCTCTGGATTTCTCAACAGCCACCTGGGCAGCCTTCTGACCCTGGAGATGCCTCAACTTCTGTGGTCCCCTCCTCCTACTGAAGAGTTCCCACCTGGAGCTTCCACTTGAATAAGAACCCAAACCAACCATTCTCCTGGCTCCACTCCTGACTATCCGGACTTTTACAGCTTCCTTCTATGTCTTGTCTTCCCCTATTAGAATCTAAACTCCCTGAGGGTAATTTGTATTCATTTTCCCAGTGTTTAGCACAGTGCCTGGCATATAGCAAATGTTTGATAAATGCTTTATCTATCTACCTAGAATGATTTCCAATGGTAGCACTGACATATGAAGGAAGTATTCTTACCTCAGTTTTGATAGATTGAATTTGACCTGAAAACTGTCCAGAAATTCGCTTTTCTCTGAGGAAGCAGATGTGGAAAAGCTGACAAGTTCATTTCCTAACAGACATCTTTGCTCCCACTCAGCAGAACTACTGTCCCAAGATTCATCATTCATGAGGAAATCTGGATGGTGAAGAGTCACGCATTGTAACCTGGAAAACATTTTTTTTAAAATCTGAAACAAAAACAGTCTTTTTCTTTCAGTAAAGATGTATGTAAATGTCCATAGAATCCAGTCATGTTATTGGAGAGAATTGCAGACAACCTAATGACATCATTACTCATATAAAATGGAAACTTCTAAAGTCATAAGATCCAACAATGAAATCTAAAAGGGATTTTGGAGGCCATCTACTCCAAAATCCACATTTTACGGATGAGAAATGAAAGACTAGAGATGTTAAGTGATTTGCCAAGGGTCACATAGGCAGACCAAGTAGCAGAACCAAGATTTGAATGTAAATCCTCTGACTCAGTATCTGTCTGTTTTTCTAGTTTCAGGCTGCCTGACCCTAGGATTCTTGCTTGGATGAAGCTTACTGGGGTCATTTAATGTATCCATCAGCCTCCAAGTGATTAGTTATAAACTACAACTGTCCTCAAAAGAGAGCTACTGTTGGGAGATACTTAACAGTGAAAGCCACCCCAGTGCCACAGACCTCCTATTCAGTGTAAAACAGCACCATTTTTTTTAATCCAAGTATAAATCAAGCTCAATGTAGTTCCACTACAATGGTCTTAATATAATTGATATAATAAAATTTCATATAAATGGCTCTCTTTTCCTCTGTGAACGCCTTCTGGGTTCTTCTTTTATGGGATTGGAAGAAGTATAATTTAGTTTGTTGCTCTTCATCTCCCTTCAAACACTAGGCCTAAGGGAGAAATAACATGTAATTATCAATGCTTGACTAGCTAGGAAGTGAAATATGACCAAGCTTCAATAGAATGAGTTATAGGAATTCATATAGGGTATATAGGTTGAAAGCAAGAAGAGACCTTGGAAGGGAAAAGCAAAGAAAGGAGATGGAAAGGAAAAGAATATTCACTTATAGAGTATCTACAATGAACCAGTTACTGTGCTAAGTGCTTTTACAAATAGTATATTCTTCGATCCTCACGAAGTAGGTACTCTTATTATCACCATTTTACAGTTGAGGAAACTGAGGAAAATTGAAATTAAGTGACTTGGCTTGCCCTGAGTCACACAGCTGACAAGTGTCTGAGGTCTTATTTTGAACTCGGGTCTTCCTGACTCCAGAGGGGATGCTCTATTCAGTTCATCACCTAGCTGCCTCAAGACCTTAGAAGTCATCAAGGGCAATCTCCTTATTTTACAGATGAGAAAACTGGGGCCTACAGAGCTAAAGTGATTCAGCCGAAGTCACCTAAGAAGTAACAGAGCCAAGATTTTAACCCAGGTCCACTAACACTAAATCTCATGTTCTTTACACTGTACCATTTTCCCTATACTCAGATGCACATATTGGTGCTTCTATTAACTTGTTATTTTTAATAAAATTTTTTTTAAAAGTATCCAAAAACTATTTGCTGGTCACATAATGGTTTACTTAGAAAATCCTAGGGAATCAGCAAAGAAACTAATTGGGAAAATGAATAGCTTCCATAAAGTGGCAGACTGCAAAATAAACCCATAAAACCCAGCATTTCCATATAATAATAACTTTCAATGAATACTTGGTCCTTCAACACAACTCCCTCGCTACAGATACACTTTGATTATAAACCAGGATGCACCAGATAACAGACTTTTCATTTTGGTGCTTGAAATACTACTGGGACCAAAATATTTACACTGCACCAACAAATATCTGCAAGAATGAGAGATTATACATGAGCCAGATACATCTAATGATCCAATTAAATGGGGATATTTTGGTTTTTTCCGGATGCATACCTCTTGCTTTAATACCATTCACAGCAATACAATTTTTTTAAAAAAAAAGACTCATTCACAAGCAGCCCAGAGAGGCAAATTATGTTGTGTAAAACCAACATGTAACAAGGTAACAAATGATACAAACATAGCACAGACTTTCAAAATCATCATTAATCTCCTCTACCAATTATGTGGTTCTTCTAGGAAATACTCAGGTGTGAAAGGAATAAATACCACATTCCACCATCTGCTGAACAGACATAAATATAGCCAAAATTTGAACTAATGGATTGTTTTCCCTCACAAATAATGAGAAAAAATTAACTCTTTCAGAACCTCTCATGAAACCTTTGTACCATACTATATATAACCACAAACTCTCCAAATTAGAAGGGACCTAAGAAACTATCCAGTCCGATCCATACTTAAAAAATCATTCACCCTTTAGCATATCTGACAAGTCATCTATTCTTATCTTGAAGACTTCCATTTAAGGGAAGCCCACTACTACTTCCTGAGGCAACACATTCCACTTTAATTTTTTTTTTTAATTTATTTGATTTCCAATTCACAGAACAAAGCAAGCATTTCCATAAGAGAATACAATAAAAAAGATAGCTCTGAATGCTGGGGTTTTTTTTTTTTCCTTGAATCATGTTTAAATTTTCCTTTTTAAAACTTTCACCCATTGTTTCTAGTTCTTTGCCTTGAAAGCAAGATGAAGGAGGCTAATCCTTCGTTTACAGAGATAGTCCTCTGAGTACCTGAAGATAGCTACCGTTTCCTTTGAATTCTTGAAGATAGGTGCCATTTCCTCACTAAGTCCTTTCTTCTCAAAGCCAAACAACAACACTGGTTTCATCAACTAATTCTCACATGACATGATTTTTTAGGCTCTTCACCATCCTGCTTACCATCTTCTTGATATTCTTCAGGTTATTCATTATCCTCAAAGTGTGTGATCTAGAGGTAAAGATGGTACTGTAGACGTGGTCCAATTAGGGCAAAGTACAAGTGTCATTTCACTGGACCTGGAAACTACGCGTCTATGAATACAATTTAAGATTGCCTTAGCTTTGGGCTGCCATTTCACACTGCTGAATCATATTGTGCTTGCCATCCCCTAAAGTCTGCCCATGAATAAACCACTGTCTAGCCATGCCTCTTTTCACATTGTACATTATAAAGGTGATCTTTAGAAGTGTGTAAGACTTTACCTTTATATCTATACCGTTTGGTCTAGTGCTCTAAGTTGTCAAGATAATTTTGGATCCTGATTTCATGTCTGATATGTGAACTATTTTGCCTAGTTTTTTGTGTTCTATGATTTGATGAGCATGGTATAAAGACTTTTATCCATCATTTGTAAAGAAATTCTTAAGCAAAAATGGTATGTCCACAGTGTCACAGGTTGGGTGAAACAGGGAGTATCTCCCCTGGCTAGATGGTCATGAGATGGTCACTTGCTCAAGTTGGACAAGAGAGGATAGTCTGGAGGTAAGGCATCCCACCCATGCTGGATTTAGACATGAAATTTGAGCAAAGCAGGATGGAGATCTCTTTGTCAGCATCTTGTGATTGTGCAAGTGAGCCTCATAACTCGGTAAACAAGTAGTGAACATTACATTAAAGTTTGAGGCTCACTATAAGAACCTATTTAATTATCCCTACATGATTTATATAAAATATTCATTCGTCCTGATATCTATCTTGCCACTGGACCCAGATGGCTCTGGAGGAGAGAGTGAAGTTGGTGACCTTGCACAGCCCTCCCTCACTTAAATCCAATTCAGTGCAAGTCATGACATCACCCTGATGTCATGGTGCTCTTTGATAATGAAGGACAAACAACAAATGTAAAAATATAAAACTGATTAATACTGTTTGGAATGGAGTAGGGGTCCAAATGATTTATTTCTCACAAAACTATACCTATAATGTTCCCTTAATCTATTGGTATAATTATACTTCCAAATAAAAAGAAATAAAAATATAATAGACCACTATTTTTGTAAAGATTGGATCTTCCTATCTCACCCAGGTCAGAAATTCAGGAAGTTCTCATTCTGAGCAGTTTTAACCTAACCCAATTTCCAGCCTGGTCTGATCTGTCCCTTTTTAGGCAATCGGGTGGTCCCTTACTTTTGACTGCTCATCATATTGACATTGAACTTGCAGAAAAGCACATAATTGGCTTAGTCTACTCCACCTCAGAACTTATAAACTCAAGAGACCCACCAACTTCAGTCTCCCTGGTAACAGGGGTTACAGGCACATACTACCATCCCCACTAATAAACTCTTGAAAACACTGAAAAGATTAACTCTGTTTCAAAATTATCTAAACATATTCCTTTGTTTAATTTTTTTGCAGGGCAATGAGGGTTAAGTGACTTGCCCAGGATCACAAAACTAATAAGTGTCAAGTGTCTGACGCCATATTTGAACTCAGGTCCTCCTGAATCCAGGGCCGGTGCTTTATCCACTGTGCAACCTAGCTGCCCCAGCATATTCCTTTTTTTAAAAAGGGAGGGGGAACTTCTCTAAGTTCACAAGAAGCTTATATATTAAATAAATAAACAGGAAGCAAATAAACTTGACAAAAATTAAAATAACAAGAAACAAGAAAAAATAAAGCTGTCAAAAAAAAAAAAACCTTGTACAATAATCAACCATGCTAATTTGGCTAAGATAATGCCAACCAGGATAGCTAGGTGTCACAGTGAATAGAGCACAAGACCTAGAGTCAGGAAGACCTGAGTTCAAACCTGACCTCACACACTTACTAGCTGTATGACCCTGGGCAATTCACTTAACCCATTTGCCTCAGTCTCCTCATCTGTAAAATGAGCTGGAGAAGGAAATAGCACTACATATAAATAACCACTCGAGTATCTTTGCCAAGAAAACCCCAAATGGGGTCACAACTAGTCATATGGGATGAAAAAAATCTGACAACAAATGTCAATCTATACCAAGTAGATGGGTATACTAGGAAACTGAGTCTGCCCCTCCCTCTCTTCCTCTCTCTCTCTCCCTCTCTCCCCCTCCCTCCCCCTCTGTCTGTCTGTCTGTCTGTCTCTCAATTAGCCAACCCACAAAAAAGTCTGGCTGCTTGAACCACATAGCAGCTATAAGTGGGATGCAATAGTGTTCCATACCAGCAGCAGGCCCTAATTGTATTTGCTCTGTGGTTCTGGTGAGAGTAACAGGGAAATGGCATGTCTAAGTAGACAGAAAACTGCCTCTGAGTCAGGAAGACATATGTTCAAATCCAGTCTCTGATTTATACAGACTGTGTGGCCTTGGGCAAGTCACCTAAACTCTTGGTGTTCCTGGAAATTCTCTCTGAGTATACATTGCAGTACAGTTGTAGATCTGCATCAATGGGGGAAGTTTTCTCACAGGGAGTTCCAAACACTGATAAAATCCAGGTTGAGGCCTAAAATGAATGAATTAATTAATATATGTAAGAGTGGATACAGAAATGGTATTTCCCAAAGTAATTAACACTGTTTAGCAACCTATCTACCGTAACTTTGACCTGGGACTTCCTTCTTAGAACACAATGGTGGCCTGAGGAAAGGTACCATTTGTTCCAACAGGCTCTTGTTCTTGTGATAGCAGAAGTCTTTTTTGTGCAATGGTTCCCTTTGGCGAGCTGGTGAAGCTTATAGGAAGAAGGCTTTAGGAAATAATTGAAGAAATGTTAAATTTCAGCTAGAGGATAAGGAAAATAAAATTTACAGACCCCTTGAAATCTATCCATAGAAGCCTTTGCTCTCCTTGGACCCCAGACTAAGAACTTCTGCACCATCATGGCAACAAAGCTCAGTCTGGAGACCAGGGGTTAGGGGAATAGTTGACTATCCCCAATGTACTTAGGTTATCCCCCTGTTCCTTCTTCCCAGGCCCAAGATCTATCCCACAAAACACTGAGCATAACCATAATCAAGCTCAGTATTTAGCGAGAAGAGTTAGCACTTAATACGGAAAACATGCCACCTAAAAACACTTCATGATTTGAATCTGGGGGCAAAGAACAACACAATCCTGACAGAAGAAATGAGGAAAGAAACCCACCCTTCAAAATGAATGGCTCTTTCAATCTTCAAGGGAAAGAGTCAGTCCCCAGACCTACCCAAACTGATTTGTTTGTATTTACTGTGGTACATATTCAATCCTTTAACCCCAACAATTGTTCATTTTTCTTTAATTATTAAATACTGAACTCCATATCAATTCAAATCAACAAACACTTAAGCAACAGCTGTTTTATGCAAAGCACTGAATAACTGATTTCTTAGACAGGCATATCTCAGACCAGCCTATCCTCACTTTGATACGGAACTGAACTTGAAGAAAAAAAAATCTCATTTCTACAAACTTAGGATGAATCAATTTTATAGATATTTTTACAACTTTGTTATGCTTTGCTTAAATTGTTAACATTATTTTTATTTTTAAAGCTATATTTTGGTTAGCTTGGTTTTGTAAATTCAGGCTCTTTCAAAGCAGATGGTATAAAGTTATAACTGCAGTACTGAAATGAGAAGAATTTAATGAGTAAATTGAAACACTGTTTAAAAGGTATTGATTCTAAGAGTTGGAGGGAGAGGAACCATTATTGTTTCTAAAAATAAAAGAGAATGAGAGAGGAGGTCAAGTAGAAAAAAACTTTCTGAGAAAAACATTCCAAGTAATCACAATGTTGGCAAAAATAAAGAGAAAAGAAGGAAGGGAATAAGTGTTCATATAGCACCTACTATATGCAAGGAATTGTGCTAAGCATTTTATAAATATTATCTCACTTGAGCCTCACAATGGCCTCTCAAGATAGGTGCTGTTATTATCCACATTTTACAGTTGAGGAAATTGAGGCTTAAAGGGATTAAATGACTTGCCCAGAGTCACAAAGGTAATAAATATCTAAAGCTAAATTTGAACTTGGTTCTTCTTCACTACAGGCCCAATGTGACTATAATCTTTTTCTTTCTGTTTCTATCCATGTACTAATCATCATGAAAACCTAGGTAAAATAGAGCCCAACAGAATGGCAAGAACATTCAACTAATTCACTAAGCAAAGAAAATGTCACTTTCATTGTGGTGGTAAAAGGCAGGTGTGGAGAAGCAAACTGCAAAAGATGTTAATGTCAAGCTGCATAGAAACCTTGAAATATATCAATTCTATGAATATGCCCTGAGAAGGGTTTGACTCTAAGGCAGGATTTTTTATCCTTTCTAGTGTCATGGACCACTTGGCAGTCAGGTGAAAGACATGGACTTGACAAAATAATTTTTCAAATAATTGAAAGAAGTTGTATATTTCATTTGCAGGTGGAGTTGTCATGGGAAAGGCGGGGAGAATGATTTTTGGCAAGGGCTGATGTAGGACTCTCATGATTCAATTTCCTCAATATGATACATGGAATGGAAAAATATCCCACCTGTCTGAATTTGGGACTGGCTTAATGCAACTGGACATCTATATAATGTCTGCCTGAAATTGTCATCAAGTTAGGGGGAAAATTATTCCCTTACTGTATAGTTATATGCCTATTCTTTTATGGTAAATTCCTATAATCATGTCAGATGTCAGGTGATGAACAACATTGCCTTGCTGAAAATAACCACATGCTTCCCAGCAGATCATTTTACACTATTGCTGTTATTTTGTATACAGTGCATTTCACTCTGCTTCAGTTCATGTAGGTCTTTCCAGGTTTTTCTAATAGTATCCTGTTCATCATACCCTAAATAATGTACCTTAAACTTGACAAAGAATTTTCTTCGTATTAGCCCAGCAAAGTCATCATAACTATTTCCCTCCATCCTATTCCCTTCCCATGATATTTACTCTATTTTCCATCTTCTTTTAAACTATTCCTCCTCAAAAGTATTTTACTTCTGACTGTCCCCTCCCCTACTCTGCACTCCCTTTTTTTCCACCCTTCCTTCCTTATCCTCTTCCCGTCATACTTTCCTGTAAGGTTAAATAGATTACTCCTCCCAACTGGGTGTGAATGTTATTCCCTCCATGAGCCAACTCTGATGAGTTTAAGGTCTTTGAGCTAATTCTATGTTCCAAATTTTCTTCCTCCCTCTCTCCTCAACCCTCCCTATGAAATCAAGCAATTCAATATTTCATACTTGTGCCATTATGCAGAACATCTTCACCTTCCTTGAAAGTATTTTGCTTTTTACTACTCTCTCCCAGAATCTGCCCTTCCCTCCTTCCCCTCCCCCCCCCCTTATCTCCCTCCCCTCCCTCAGGGCAAAATATATTACTATACCCACTTGAGTATGTATGTTAGTCCTTCTTTGAGTCAATTCTGATGATATTAAGGTTCAAACACTCCCCAATTCCTTCCCCCTCTTCCCCTCCCCTCCATAAGCTTTTTTCTTGTTTCCTTCATATGAACAACCTCTCCCCAGACCATTGCTCCCCTTCCCCCTCCCCCAGTCTATTTCTCCTACACCTCAACCCTATTTTAAGGATGTCATTATGGGTTAGTTAGGTGGCACAGTGGACAATGCACCAGCCCTGGACCCAGGAGGCCCCAAGCCCAAATCCGGCCCCATACATAAGACACCCCACAAAGAACAAAACATAACTTCCCTTCGTATTCAGTTCAGACCTGTGTCCTCTGTATTATCTTCCCATATAGGAATGTTAACAGTTTGATCTTTTAATATCCCTCATGAAGTCTTTTTCCTGTTTATCTTTTTATGCTTCTCCAGGGTGTTGTATTTGAAAGTCAAATTTTCTATTCAGTTCAGGTCTTCTCATAACAAATGCCTGAAAGTCTTCTTTCTCCTTGAAGTTCCATGTTTGCCTCTGAAAGATGATGCTTAGTTTTGCTGGGTACGTGATTTTTGGCTGTAGTCCCAGTTCCTTTGCCCTCTGGAATATCATATTCCATGCCCTCCGGTCCTTTAATGTAGAAGCTGCTAGATCTTGCTTTATCCTTATTGGAGCTCCACAGTATTTAAATTCCTTTTTTCTAGCTGCTTGCAATATTTTCTCCTTGACCTGGGAGTTATGGAATTTGGCTATAATATTCCTGGAGGTTTTCCTTTTGGGATCTCTTTCAGGAGGTGATCGGTGGATTCTTCCAATTTCTATTTTAGCTTCTGCTTCTAGAATATCAGGGAAATTTTCCCTCACAATCTCTTGGAGGATGGTGTCTAAACTCTTGTTTTGGTCATGGTTTTCAGGTAGTCCAATGATTTTCAAATTATCTCTCCTAGATTTATTTTCTAGGTCAGCTGTTTTTCCAAGGAGATATTTCACATTGCCTTCTATTTTTTCATTCAGTTGGATTTGCTTTACTGTGTCTTGGTTTCTCATAAGCTCACTAGCTTCCATTTGTTCAATCCTAATTCTTAGGCAATTATTTTCAGCAGACAGTTTTTTAATCTCCTTTTCCATTTGGCTTTTCAAACTGTTGACTTTTTTCTCATGACTCTCCTGCATCGCTCTCATTTCTCTTTCCATTCCTTCTTCTCTTTCTCTACATCTTCGTTCTATCTCTCCTACTTTCTCTTCAAAGTCCCTTTTGAGAGCTTCCATGGCCTGAGACCAGTTCCTATTTTTCTTGGAAGCTTTGGATGTTGGAGCTTTGAACCTATTATTATCTTCTTCTTCTGAGGATGTATTGTGGTCTACCTTTCCCCCAAAGAAGTTTTCGATGGTCTTCTGCTTTCTCTGCCTACTCATCCTGGCTTACTGTTTCTTGGCTTTTTACTCCTTAAAGTGTAGCGCTGCTTCCCGGACACACTGTTCGTGCTACAGCATGGCCCAGGGGGTGATTGGGCTTCTTCTCAGCCTGCCTGGCTTGTGAGTAATCACAGCTGCTTTCTCTTTGACCCCGAAACAGAAGTCTGATTGAACTCTGATTCTCTATGGTCGGAAGCTTGGCCTGCTTTTACCCCTCCCCCACTGGGCCACCACCACTCGATTCAGCCCACTGGTTCAGACCCAGGGCGCTTTGCCCCAACTCCAGCAGATACTGCCTCCACTTCACCCCGGCCTACCTCCGAACCCCCTCACCAGTCCGTGATCGGAGCCTCAGAAGCTGCTGGTGCTGAAGACTCTGACGTGTTGGAGGCACTGTCCCTGGCTGGGTCCGGACTGCGCGCTGAGCTGTTCAGCCTGATCAGTAGGTGATCAGAGTTGCCCTCTTTTGCGGAGAAACAGTCTCACTCTGTTCTTATGTGTATTAGGCTGTTCTGGGTTTTGATTTTTACCGCATTATTTGGGCATGAATGGACGGGTTTATCTGGAGCTTGTGGGAGTCACAGCCTCTCCTCCGCCATCTTGGCTCCGCCCCCCTGGTCTGGATTTTTGATCCTTGCTATATTCCAAATAATTAGCAGCCTTGACATCTGTTATTAGCTGTATAAGGTCTTTTGATTTCTCATAATGGTATTGGGATAATTAAGCAATTGATACAAAGATTTGTGAAACCAGGATATGATTTCGTTATTTAGTTAATATCACAATTGTCTCAGTTCTGTGTTAAGGAAAGAAACATCAGTATCATTATTTATCTTAGAAGAAGCATAGCTCGTGGTCTAGCTTGCCTTAAAGAGACATCTACTTTTGTTAGGGGCTATTCATTTGAATATGGTTAGAAGCTGAAAACGTTTTATTGTACATAATTTACTTGATATGCACTGTTGAACAATTACTTACTCAATGTATTTTTGTATATCACCTCTGAATCTTTTGTTAAAACTGAAGTTAATCTGGCTACTTTTATATGAATTCATTTTTGTTTGGGGAGTCCATCTTCTTATGAAAAGGATTTGAGATTCTTTAGTTGAATCCCATCCTCCAGGTTGGAGATTGAATAATGTCATGTATAAAAATTGTGTTCTAATTTTCTGTTTGTGTCTAAGTTTCATATATAACAATTGGATAACTTAAAATTATAAAAGCCTCTGGTCTAAAAGGTTGCAAATTTCATTTTCTAATAATAGAGACATAAGGTTTGGGTGAACTTTCATTATCTGACCTGATTATTGGCAAAGTAATTTAAAGTTGTACTAAGATCAATTTTGTAGGATTTGGGGTTTTGGGGGTTGTTTTGTTTTGTTTTGTTAACTGAGGAAGACAGTGAGCTGTTGAAGAACTAGCTCCTCTTAAGTCACACCTTCAGTAGAGAGCTGTCTCAGATGGTGTCCTGAAAATCACACAACTACATGAGATGAACTTCTGAGACTTAAATGGACAATTTTACGTTACTTTTTCCCTTTGTGTACATTATCTATAGGATCTATTTACTAAAGGGAACTGCACCCCTTGGTTTTGTCAATGCATCACTCAATTTCGCCCCTTTACCCCTTCTCATTATTACTTGTCATAAGACACATAGTTAAGAACCCTTGATAAAGTATTTGTAATACCAGTTGGTAATTCATTGAGGAAACTTCATTTCTCAATAGAATCAGATGGAGGATTCTGAGACTCAACTATTAATAATTGATATCTTGGAATATGCCCAGTGTTCTCCCCTTCTTTCCTAGTGGTATTTCTGCCCTCACCCCCTACTCCGAAGTCATGTTCTTACAAATAAGATTTCATCTGAATCAAGACCAAACGAAGCTTACAAAAAATCTTAGGTGTAGACAGGTCTATTTATCTAGATAACTGAAGGGCTTTACTGACAAGATTAAACCACACTTTGGTGGAAACTATTTTGGGTGAAGGGTCCACATTTCTTCTCTTTTATCATCTTGACCAAAATTTGAGTGACCTAAGTAACATATCCCTGGGCTTCATTTTAATATATCCTACCTTTAATCATATTAGACAATTATATTTGACTATTATGTGATGGACCTCCTAGAGTTGCAAAGATATATGAACTAGGACCCCATCACCATTAGGGGTCTTTGGTCTGAGAGAGATGGCCAATAGACATACTTTTATTAACCTGCCTGCCTGTTAATAAAATGATTAAAATACCCAGGAAGAAAAAGGAGTTATAAATTTCAGTTACAGGTGGTACCCGAGGGGGAATGTGGACTTCAGGTTAAGAACTCATGAGTGAGGGGGAGCTAAGTGGCACATATGGTAGGCATTGTGCTAAGCACTTTAAAAGGACTATCTCATTTGATCTTCACAACAATATGGGGGTAAGGGGTAGGTGTTATTATTATCCCCATTTTACAGATGAGGAAACTGAGTTCAACAAAGGTGAATTGACTTGCCCAAATAGCTAGCTAGTGAGTATTATAGGCTGGATTTGACCTCAAGTCTTCCTAATTCCAAGCTACCTGACAAGATTACAGAGCTGGAGTTGGCAAGAACATCAGAGGCCTTCTTGTTCAACCTCTTCATTTAAGAGATAAGGAAACACTCAGATAGGTTAAGTGACTTGCCAAAAGTCATATTTGTAATAAAATAATGAATGGATCGGAAGGTAGGTCCTAGGACTTTTCATTCTAGTGCTCATTCCAGTGGTTTCTTCCTTTTGAAAATGTCTTTGTTTTGGGAGATAGAGAGAAATTAAGACCTGGACTTGCGATTTCATCAGGATAAGGAATCTGGTCAGGAAACCATTACCACTAATAAAGAACAGTATTCCCTTTCCAACTCCTTGGCAACTTAATAATTTAGTCATCTGGTGACAGTGAGAGGTTTAGTGACTTTCCCAGGGTCACATAGGATGCGTCAGGGACATGACTTCCACTCTGGTCTTCCTAGTTCCAAGGCTTATTCTTCAACTAGTGAATCAATATACATTTATTAAGTTCCTATTGTGTGCCAATCACTGTTGTCTCAAAATTTCTTTGTATATGCCTTATATGTATGTATGTATGTTATATCCTCACAGTAGAATGTTAGCTCATGGAGGGCAGAGACTCTCATTTGTATTCCCAGTGTCTCTAGAGCAGGGCCTGGCCCATTGTGGCTTAGCACACAGTAGTTATTTAGTAAATGTTTAATGAATTCAAGTGAGAACTAGTAAGCATAGTCATATTCAAGAATGTATTCATTATACAGAGAAAATCCTCACCCATTTTCTTCTGAAGGAGTCTTCAATAAAGGAGTCTTTTCAGTAAAGTGGCTATCCTTAGACCTAGAACTAAAGAATTTGGGTAGAGTAAAGTGGGACCTAAAAAAGAAAAAGAAAAAGAAAGGAAGAACAATGAATTACCAATGCAAAAGAAAATTAATTTATTCCTAGCTGAGAGTCAGATTAACAGGGGACTGTGCTCAAACTGCATTTTACATTTTTACATTTTCTATTTTTACATTTTACATTTCCACTCTCATTAAAAGTTATAAGGAGTGAATTTTCAGAAGCTTGGAGTGTTTAGAAGGTAAGATGAAATGCAATCCTTGGATAGGCATAAACTAGATTTGATTCTTAAAGCATAAATCATCATAAGCACTAAAGTACCATGGGGATACATGATTTTAGAATCACTTAACACTAACAATAGATTTTTGACCACCTCTGCTAGTCTAAGCAGGACTTTTAATCAAAAGAAATATTAAAGCTCTAGTAGGTCTTTTTATACATAGAAATTTCTATTTCCTAAGGTTTTACTATGGCCAAATTTAAAAAAAGAAAAAAGAAAGAAACCAACTAGCTGTTTTAGTTAAAAGACAAAATAACAGATGCCAAATATGGCAAGAACAAAAAGGTCAAAAGAAACTAGGGACATGTGGGTTCATACACAAAGCAAAAAGTCACATATATGCCCATTGAGTAGGGCTTTTTTTAAAGAGCTTTGTGAAATAACCAGAAAAAAACACAATAAGTTGCAAAGTTACCAATTTCACATTTATATAAACAAGATTAAGATTTTAAAAATACCTCCATAGCTTTACTTTGGATTCAGCAATCTAAAGATACACATGGTATGTTTGCCCTGTAGCTTATGTCAGTAACAATAGTAAGCAGCTATGTTTCATTTTTAAACCTAGAAGCTTGCCCAGGGTCACACAGCTAGTAAGTGTCAAGTATCTGAGGCTAGATTTGAACTCAGGTCCTACTGAATCCAGTGACAGCGCTTTATCCACTGCATCACCTAGCTGCCCCAAGAAAGACAAATTCAAACATTGGCCACATCCAAAAATATGTCAATGTTGCGTCTCAAGTGCCTCATTTCTTTGTCAGGATGCTGGAAGGATACTTTATCACTGATCCTTTGAATTCATGGTTTATTGTACTGATCAGAGTTTGTAAGTCTTGTAAAGTTGCTTTTCTTTACAATGTAAACAGGACTAAAATCTTGTAGGATCCCATCCCTAGGGACAGATGGATTCACAAGTGATTCTGCCAAACATTTTAAGAACAATTAATTCCAATACTTTATACACTATTTGAGAAAATAGGCAAAGAAGAAGTCCTACTAAATTCTTCTTATGTCACAAATATGGTACTGATATCTAAAGCAAGAGCAAAAACAGAGAAAGAAAACGATAGGTCAATTTTCCTAAAGAATACTGATGGAAAAATGTGAAATAAAATACTAGGAAGGAGATCATAGCAATATATCACAAGGATCCTATACTATGACCAAGTGGGATTTATACCAGGAATATAGAGTTGGTTCAATATTGGGAGAACTATTAGTATAACTGACTATATCAATAACAAAAGCAACAGAAATCATATGATTATCTAAATATATGCCAAAAAAGCTTCTGACAAAAGACAACCATTATTATTTTTAAAAACACACTAGAGAACATAGGAATAAATGAAGCTTTCCCTAAAATAATAAGTATTATCTCTATAAAACCATCATCAAAAATTATTTATAATGGGGATAAGCAAGAATCCTTTCCAGTAAGATCAGAAGTGAGGCAAGAAGACTCATTATTGCCACTATTATTGAATATTAAACTAGAAATTCTATCACTGGCAATAAGAGAAGAAAAAGAAATTCAAGGAATTATAAAAGATAATGAGGAAATAAAAATATCACTCCACAGATAATTTGGTATACCTTGAGAATCAACTAAAAAGCTACTTGAAATTATTAGCAACTGGAGCAGCTAGGTGGTGCAGTGGATAAAGCACCAGCCCTGGATTCAGGAGTACCTGAGTTCAAATCCGGCCTCAGACACTTGACACTTACTAGCTGTGTGACCCTGGGCAAGTCACTTTACCCCCATTGCCCCGCAGAAAAAAAAAGGAAAGAAATTATTAGCAACTTTTTCAAAGTTGCTGGATACAAAATAAACCCACATAAATTATCAGTATTTCTATATATTACTAACAAAGTCCAGTAGCAAGACTAGAAAGAGAAATTATATTTAAAATAGCTGTAGACAATATAAAATACTTGGAAGTCCACCTGCCAAGACAAACCCAAGAACTCTATGGATACGTTTACAAAACACCTTTCACATAAATAAAGTCATATATGAATAATTGGAAAAGTAGTAATTCCTCATGAGGAAGTTGAGCCAATATAATAAAAATTATAATTCTACCTCAATTAATTTACTTATTCCATGCCATACTAATTAAACTAGAAAAAACTTAGCATCTGGAAAAAATCTGAAGGAAGGTGGCCTAACTGTATCACATCTCAAACCGTATTAATAAAGCAGTAATCATTGAAACAATCTGGTACAGGCTAAAAAATAGAGTAGTAGTTTACTGGGATAGATTTGGTATACAATAAATAGTAGTAAATTAACATAGTAATCTAGAGTTTGATAAATCCAAAGATCCAAGCTTTTGAGACAAGAACTCCCTATTGGACAGAAACTGTTGGGAAAATTGGAAAACAGTATGGCAAAAAGCAGTTATAGACTAATGTCTCACACTGTATATATACCAAGTTATGGTCAAAATAGGTACATGATTTAGACATAAAGGGTAATACCATGAGCAAATTAGGGGAGCATGAAATAGTTTGCCTGACAGATCTATGAATAAAGGAAGAGTTTATGACCAAACAAGAGTTAGAATTATGAGATATAAAATGGATAATTTTGACTATGGTAAATTAAAAATTTTCAAAATAAACAAAATGAAAGCAGCCAAGATTAAAAGGAAAACAGAAAGCTTAGGAGAGGAGGAATTTCCAGCAAGTGGCTCTAATAAAAGCCACATTTTTCAAATATTTGGAGAACTGCTTAAAATTTATAAGAATACAAGTCATACCCCAATAGATAAATGGTTGAAGGCTATGAACAGGAAGTTTTCAGACAAAAGAATCAAGGCTATCTATGGTCATGTGAAAAAATGCTTTAAATCAATATTTGATTGGAGAAATGCAAGTAAAAACAACTCTGAAGTACCTTCTCATACCTATAAGATTCACTAATGTGACAGAAAAGGAAAATGATAAATGTTGGTGGTAATGGGAGAAAATTGAAAACTAATGTACTCTTGGTGGAGTTGTTGACCTGATAGCCCAAAGGGTTATAAAACTGTATATATCCTTTGACCCAGCAATAACTAGGGCTGTATCCCAAAGGGATTTTAAAAAGGGAGATTGCAGGAAGGAGCTATTTGTACAAAAATATTTTTATCAGTTCTTTTTGTGGTGGCAAAGAATCAGAAATTGAAGGGATACCCATCAATCAGGGAATGGCTGGACAAGTCATGGTATATGATTATAGTGGAATACTATTGTGGTTTAAGAAATGATGAGCAGGATGATTTCATAAAAATTCGGAAAGACTTACATGAACTGATGCAAAGTGAAATGAGAAAATCAGGAAAACATTGTACAGAATAACAGCAATATTGTAAGATGAACTGTGAATGATCTAGCTATTCTTAGCAATACAATCATCTACTATGATTCCAAAGGACTTATAATGAAAAATGCTATCCAGAGAAAAATCTATTGATAGAGTCTGAATGTAGATCAAAGCATACTATTTTTCACTTTATTTTTGTGGGGGTTTTTGTGGTTTGTTTTCTTTCACAACATGACTAATATAGAAATATATTTTAAATGACTACACAAATATAACCTATATCAAATTGCTTGTCATTTCAATGAGAGGGGAGGAGAGGGAAAGCTTGGAACTCAAACTTCTAAAAAAACTTAAAATTGTTTTTAAATGCAATTGGGGGGAGGATAAAATATAATTTTTTTAGAAGCTTGTAGAATCTCAGAGTACAAACACATCAAAGGAGGCAGAAGCTAGCCTGGTTTCTAAAAAATGGGTTCCTAAAACTGCGGGATCTCTAAGACAGTAAGGTCAATTCAATAATCTCCAAATGGATTCATGACCATAGGGATATTGTAAACAAAGAAGAGGAAAAAGAAATGAGATCCTTTTTCATATAACTCTGGATTTAGGGAAAAATTCTAATCAAATGACAGAGAGTAATATAAAATGGACAATTCTAACTACATAAAATTGAAAAGTATCTATACAAGCAAAATCAATGTAGTTTATAAGGGAAATGTTATTTGTCCTTCATTCTTCAACAAAAATTTATTTTTTATTTTCCATTTACATATAAGGGTAGTTTTCAACATTCATTTTCATAAGATTTAGAGTTCTAAATTTTTCTCCCTCCCTCCCTTTCCTGCCCCCTCCACAAGATCACAATCAGGTTATATATGTACAATCCACAAGTGTTCTTTTTATCAGTTCTTTCTATAGGGGTGCATAGTAAGCATCCTCATTAGTTCCTTGGGATTGTCTTGGATCATTGCACAGCTGAGAGTAGTTAAGTCATTCACAATTACTTATTGAACAATACTGCTGTCACTACGCACAATGTCCTCTCAGCTCTGCTCACTTCACTATACATCGATGTTCATTAGTCTTTCCAGGTTTTTCAGGGATCATCCTGTTTGTCATTTCCTGTAGCACAAGTCCATTCCACTACAATCATATAACACAGCTTTTTTCCATCATTTCTCAATTTATGGACATTCCCTTGATTCTCAATTCTTAGCCTCCACTAAGAGTTGCTATAAATATTTTTTGTACAATTTTTCCCCCTTTTCTCTTTTTCATGATTACTATTGTTAACTGTTTCCCTTCCATCCTATTACCTTCCCCATGATATTTATTCTATTATCCATCTTCTTTCATCCTATCACCCTTCAAAAGGGATTTGCTTCTGTCTGTCCCCTCCCCCACTCTGCCCTTCCTTCTTTTGCCCCTCTCTCTTTATCCCTTCCCCCTCCTATTTTCCTGCAGGGTTATAGATTACTCCACCCAATTGAGTGTGTACACTATTCCCTCCTGGAGCTAATTCTAATGAGTTTGAGGTCTTTGAGCCAATTTTGATGAGTGTTAGGCTCATTACTGCCCAGATTAAATAGATTACTCCACGCAGTTGGGTGTGTCTATTAGTCCCTCTTTGAGGCAGCTCTGATGAGTTTAAGATCTTTGAGCCTTTTCTGATGAGTGTAAAATTTATTTACTGCCCTGCTCCTCTCCCTTCTCTTCCCCTACTCCATAAGCCTTTTCCTGTTACTTTCATGTAGGATTTCGCTTCTGCCCTTCCCCCTCCCCCAATGAATTCCCTTCACCCCTCAATTTAACCCTAAAGATGTTATCATCTAGCTAAGTGACACCGTGGACAAAGCATCACCCTGGGACCCAGGGGGATCCCAGCCAAAACCTGGCCTCAGACACAAGACAGTAGCCCACTGTACGACCCCAGCCATGTCCCCCAGGTCCAATTTTTTTGTATGGTTCTCTAGAGTCTTGTATTTGAAAGTCAAATTTGCCATTCAGTTCAGCTCTTTTCATCACAAATATCTGAAAGTCTTCTTTTTCATTAAAGTCCCATTTTTTCCGCTGAAAGATAATGCTGAGTTTTGCTGGGTGGGTGATTCTTGGTTGTAATCCCATTTCCTTTGCCCTTTGGAATATCATATTCCATGCCCTCCAGTCCTTTAATGTAGAAGCTGCTAGATCTTGTGCTATCCTGACTGGGGCTCCACAGTACTTGAATTCTTTTTTTTTTGGCAGCTTGCAATATTTTCTCCTTGACCTGAGAGCTCTGGAATTTGGCTATAATATTCCTAGGAGTTTTCTTTTGGGGATCTCTTTCTGGAGGTGATCGGTGGATTCTTTCAATTTCTATTTTACCTTCTCCTTCTAGAATATCAGGGCAATTTTCCCTGACAATTTCCTGGATGATGATGTCTAAGCTCTTTCCTTGATCATGGTTTTCAGGTAGACCAATAATTTTCAAATTATCTCTCCTGGACCTATTTTCCAGGTTGGCAGTTTTTCCCAGAAGATATTTCACATTGCCCTCTATTTTTTTATTCATTTGGATTTGCTTTATTGTGTCTTGATTTCTCATAAAGTCGCTGGCTTCCATTTGTTCAATCCTAAGTCTTAGGCAATTATTTTAGTCAGAGAGCATTTGTACCTCCTTTTCCATCTGGCTTTTCAAGTTGTTGACTTTTTTCTCATGTCTTTCCTGCATCACCCTCATTTCTCTTTCCATTTTTTCCTCTACTTCTCTAATTTTATCTTCAAAGTCCTTTTTGAGCACCTCTATGGCCTGAGACCAATTCTTACTTTTCTTGGAAGCTTTAGATATAGGGGCCCTGATGTTGACATCTTCCTCTGAGGGTGCCCCTTGGTCTTCCTTGTTACTGAAGAAACTTTCTATGGTCCTCACCTTTCTCTGTTGGCTCAACTTGCCTTTCTTTTACTAGACTTCTAGCTCCTTAAAGTGGGGCACTGTTTCCAGGCTGCAGTATCCCAAGCTTAAGAAGTCCCAGGTGGTATGATTTGAGGAGAATCAGGTTCTTCCCTCGCCCAGCCTGTTTCCTGGTCCTAGATGACCCCAGACCAACTTGCCAATCAACCAGCTTTGTGTGTTGTGGTTGTTAGCTCCGACAAGCCTGTACCCCTCCCCAACCTGGGCCACTTCTACTCAAGCCTACCACCTGGTTCTCAGTAGGGATGTAAAATCCAAGTTCTGCCTTAGCACCAGCATAGACCCCTATAGTCTCTCCCCTGCCCAGGGCTCAGCCCACTCACCAAACTGTGAGCTTAGTTCCAGACAACACTGGTGCTTCAGCTGATTCAGAGGCTCTGGGGGTCTCCTTCTCTGGTGAGGACTTCCTGAGACTGGATCTGTGTCAGGGTGACTGTGGGGTTGGACTCGACTCATGTATCAGCACAGCAGCTCCCTCCTTCTGACCTTCCAAGGCGTTCTTGGTTAGAAGATGATTTCTGCACATTCTTCTGTGAGTTTTGCTGCTCCAGGTATTTTCCTATGACCTTACTTGGATGTTTTTTGGAGTGATCTTGTCATGAGTTCAAGAGCTCACTGCCTTTCCTGCACCATCTTGGCTCTGCCCTGGAAGTGATTTGTCCTTCATTCTTTTTTTTTTTGTTTGTTTGTTTTTGGTTTTTTGCAGGGCAATGGGGGTTAAGTGACTTGCCCAGGGTCACACAGCTAGCAAGTGTCAAGTGTCTGAGGCCGGATTTGAACTCAGGTACTCCTGAATCCAGGGCCGGTGCTTTATCCACTGCACCACCTAGCCACCCCCTGTTCTTCATTCTTGATGAGGACCATGGCATTTGGAAGTGAATTGTATTTAAGTGAGGGAGGGCCATGCAAAGTCACAAACCTCACTCTCTCCTCCAGAGCCATCTAGATCTGGTAGCAAGATATAAATCAGGATGACTGGAGATGGCCCTGGATGTTTGAGGCCATTTGGGGTTAAATGACTTCCTCTGGGTCACACAGCTAGTAAGTGTCAAGTATCTGAGGCTAGATTTGAACTCAGGTCCTCCTGACTCTGGGGCCAGTGCTCTATCCATTGTGCCACCTACCTGACCCCTATGAGAGTAAAAAGAGCTGAGGAAAAATCTTTGCAGCAAAGTTAAATTTCTCTCTCAAAGATATGAAATCCAAACTATATGGGGAATTAATGTGAAATGTAAGAAGAAGATAAATGGTCAAGGGATATAAACAGGCAATTCACAAATGAAGAAATGCAAGCTATCAACAGCTATATAAAAACATGTTCAGAGAAATTCAATAAGTTCCAAAGCAAGGAGCTCCTGAAGATTTGAGTAGAAAAATGACAAGAAAATCAATTTGGCAAAAGTATAGATCACGGATTAAGGCCGAAGGTAGGTGGAGACCAGAGGCAGAGAGAACAATTAAGAGGCTCTAACATGGGGGCACCTAGGTGGAGCAGTGGATAAAGCACCAACCCTGGATTCAGGAGTACCTGAGTTCAAATCCAGCCTCAGACACTTGACACTTACTAGCTGTGTGACCCTGGGCAAGTCACTTAACCCCCATTGCCCTGCAAAAAAAAAAAAAAGAGGTTCTAACATTGTGATGAGGGACTAAGCTATGGTATTATCTGTGCAAGTAAAGAGAAAGGCACAGATTCTAGAGATGTTGTGAAGATCAACCAACAAATCTTAGAATTTGCTTGGAATGTTGGCTAAGTCAGTACGTATATATTAAAGTATCTACTATGTGCCAGACATAGTGCTAAGCATTAGGGATGCAGAGACAAAAGACAGTCCCTGCCCTTGAGGAGCTTACAATCTAATAAGGGATGCAAACAACTATGTACAAACAAGTTTTTTGAAAGTATAAAGAATACTGGGGGCAACTAGGTGGCACAGTGGATAAAGCACCAGCCCTGGATTCAGGAAGACCTGAGTTCAAATCCAACCTCAGACACTTGATACTTAACTAGCTGTGTGACCTCGGGCAAGTCACTTAACCCCAATTGCCTCACCAAAAATTAAAAAAAAAAAGAATACTTAACATAGCTAAGGAACTACAATTAAGAGGGGTGAGGCAGAGAGAAGAATTGAAGATGACTCTGAGTTGAAAACTTGGCTAACAAAAATGAAGAGTTGGGAAATTGTAACCATAGAATGGAGGGGTGCATAGATTAGAGTTCTATTTTAGACACTGAGAGTTTAAGATAGTAATGGAACATCTAGCAATCTGACAGATACTTGGTAATATTGTCTGTAGTTCAGGAGAGAGATGAGGGCTAGGTGACTCAATCCATAGAGTGCTGACCTTGGAGTCAGGAAGGCTTAAGTTCAAGTACAGCCTTGGACTAGCTGTGTGACTTTGGGGAAGTCACTTAACCCTGTTTACCTCAGTTTCCTGTAAAATGAGTTGGAGAAGGAAATGGCAAGCCACTCCAATATCTTTGCCAAGAAAACCTTCAATGGGGTCATGAAGACTCAGACATGACTGAAAACAACAATCTGCAGAGATATTATAATTTAGCACCTAGTAGCTGATGAAATCACCAAGTGAGAATATAGAGAGTGCACCATTACAGGGAAGATCTGGCTTTGCAAAAATGAGGAAAGTCAACAGGGAGATACCTTGTCATTTTTATCAGCTGCCTCACCTAGCTGTTTCTTTGTTATTGAACACTGCTATCTATGGTCCTTCATGTATTTCCACTGTGATTTACAGTTAACCTGTAATAAATTATTTCCAGAATGTTTTTACCATGATTCTAAACCACATGAACTCTGAATCTGGTGATGAAGTTTATCAAATAAAATTTCTATGTTTAATTCAACACCACCAGACAATATGTTTTAGTGTCCCCAGATTCATCCTCCTCCTTGACCTTGAGTAGAGAAGTGAATGGAGGAAATTTTGTGAATATTTCTATCTTCCATTGCTTGAGGAAGCCCTGCTGACTTTACTTTTCTAAGGATTTTAAGAATTAGAATGTAATACAGCTGATTCAGAGCCAGCCTCACACCATATCTATTCCTCAGTCTGAAAAGGAAACTCAAGCATGGGGCATATGCATAAGACTTCTGCACTTGAAACTTAATTAAAGGCAAACAAATTTATGAGGTTTATATTTTTTCCTGACCTTTTCCCCCTTCTTTAAATAAAATCCCACTGACATTCCTCTCACTAAATGTCTAAGAAAACAAGCACTCTTCAACACCACCCCTGCTGGGTGCTCTGCAAGCTGATTTAAAGATGTAAATATTTCTTTTGGAGACAGAGATGGGTCTACCATCTTCTATTTTAGCAAATTCCTTCAGTATCTTTTTTTTCCCATATTTCATCAAGCAAATTTGCAAACACTTTTACAATATTCAAAATATCACAGACAGCAATTTTGAGTGTGCCTGGTTATAGACTTACAGGTTCATATTTTGAATATTGTAAAAGTGTTTGCAATGGAAAAACTCTGCAGTTGGAACTATAAACTGGGACAGCCTTAAGTAGTTTTCCTTCAAGGGTTCTCAGTTTCTTGCCTTCCTGGGCATAATACTCCTTTCAGTATCCCTTTTCCCATTCATCTAGTGTGCTAATGCTGCCACAGCATCCAATCAAAAAGAAAATGATTTTATCTACTGATTCACCAGTAGGTAATGAGGACTTACTGGGCAATCCCATATAGGAATACTACCAAATTCATCAGATTAACCTTCAGGATGATGCTAACAGCAGAATCTTAGATTTGTTTATATACATCAATATAAATCTTTACGAAGTATTTATGTTTATGCTGTGATGTTTAAAATCTATATTGTGTGATCACCTTAAATTAGAAGCTTCAGCACCAGTCTTTGGGCATTAAATATTTATTAAAACATACAGGTATTAACATGGAGTTCAGAAAATTAAGAAAAGGCCTATCTCCAATAGAGTTCCAGCCTGGTTGGGTTCTTCCTTAAGTCCTCCTCCACGAGCCTGCTTTAATCAGGAACTCTCCAGCAAGCTGATTGGGGAAGCTTTTTATAGGTCTGGAACAGAGGTGGTCCTTACACACTGCTTCAAGCTGATTGGTTGGCATCATTGAGTTCACAGTCCAGCTTCTGAGAACAATACCTTCTTAAGGGATAGCCAGGTGTGATTACAATCCAGTTAATTTGAAGTAGGTTAATCAGCAGTCAATCACTCTCACTTGATTCAATCTGGCTAGATTAATCTCCAGGTGGGTCTTTGAGTATCTGCTAAATCTCATTATTTCATCACAATGCTACGGGATGAGTGTTAAAAAGCACAACTGAAAAATATTCTCGGCCTCATTACATGCAGTTTTAAAAAATAATTTTTATTAAATAATTATTATTTATTATTTATTTATTAATTATTATTGGTTATTGTCTTTATACATAACTAAAAATTTTCCACAGTAACTCTTCCTTTCCCAAAGGGCCATCACATATAACAAATATTTTAAAGAAAAGAAATCAACAAAACTGATCAATACAATGGATAAAAAAAGTCTAAAATGTGAGCAATGTACCATATCTGTAGACCTCTACAAAAGTGTAAGGTTCATTTCTTCTCATATCTCTTCTTCAGAGCCTTACTTGTTCTTTGTAATCTTGCAAAAATCAGTTTCAACTGTTTTGTGGTTTTTCTTCTAATTTACATGGTTGTTGTTATGCTGTATTTGGGACTTTTTTTGGTCTCCACTTAATTTACTCTATCAATTCATATAAATCTTTCCATGCTTCTCTGTATTCATCATGTTTATCCTTTTTAATAGCATAGTAATATTCCACAACATTCATGAATCACAATTAGTTTAGCCTTTAGTCATTCCCCTACATTTTTTTTTCCAATTCTTCACTCTCACAAAAAGTATTTCTGGACCTTTCTTATCAATGGCTCCCTTGGAATATAAATCAAATAGTATAATCTCTGGATCAAAGGTATAGATGTTTTTGTTTCTTTATTTCAATAAAGAACATATACATTCTACTTTTGGGTAGCTCTAATTATTAGGAAATATTTCCATACATCAGGCCTAAATTTATCTCTTTGCAGTGCCAATGCATTACTCCTAGTTTTGCCCTCTGGGACCAAGAAAAATAGGGGAAATTCCTCTTCCCCAAGACAATCCTTTAAAATGACTATCATGTTCCTCCTGAGTCTTTTCCTTAGGCTTAACTTCCCCAGTTCTGTTGAGCAATCTTCATATCATATGAACATGAGCCATTTCACCTTCCTGGTCATCCTCAATGTGCTTTCTAAACACAATAAACCAAATGAATTATGACTAAAGACCTTCTCTAGTCTTGGACATTATGTTGCTCTTAGTCCAGCTTAAGTCTTTCTTGACTTTATTTCACACAGTTGAATCATTCTGAGCTTGTAGTACACTAATACCCCCCCAGTCATTTTTAAACAAATTGCTATTTGTCTGTGACTTCTCCATATTGTACTTGTAAAATTGATTTAGATTTTACATTTTCCCCTGTTAAATATTATTTTATTTATTTGTTTATTTTAAATTGGGCAATGAGGGTTAAGTGACTTGCTCAGGGTCACACAGCTAGTAAGTGTCAAGTGTCTGAGGCCAGATTTGAACTCAGGTCCTCCTGAATCCAAGGCCAGTGCTTTATCCACTGTGCCACCTAGCTTCCCCCCCACACACTCCCCATTAAATATTATTTTATTAGATTCAGCCCGAATGGTATAATTTTTTCTGAATTCTGACTCTGTCATCCAGAATATTGACCACTTCCTCTGAGCTTTGTGTTATTGGCAAATCCAATAAGGTAATTTTTCCCTTTATCCAAGTCATTGATAAAAATATTAAATAGTCTCAACTCATTGGAGGTATTTATGCTCATGTAGTAGTGGGCATCAAAATTAGAGCCACTAGGGAAGGTTTTTTTGTTTTGTTTTGTTTTGTTTTGTTTTTTTCCTTAAGAAATCCCATTAAGGAGACAGGTGTTTTAACAACCTGATCCATTTCTGATATTTCGGCCAATTGGCTTCTGATTTTTGCTTGTACCATAATTCAATACATAGTTTATGATTACATTTTGCATGGATTACAACCAATCAGACTGATTGTAGAGCTGACTGTTTTCAGTGGGTAATGAGAATGAGAAGATCTCTCTTCAAATACATCCATCTTCCATCACCAAAGAAAAAATATCTAGATCTGTGTAGCTTAAGTATGATACTAGTGAATTGTAGTCAGAGGACCAGGGGTTTCAAATCCTGGATCTGCTGTCACTTATTGTCTATATGATCTTGCATAAGTCATTTGACCTACATGAAACCCAGTTTCCTTATCTAAAAAATGGAGGAGTGTTATTGAGTTAACCCCTCAAGTACCTTATATTTCTGTGTCCAACTCCTTTAGAGTTCTCTTACAAGTCTAAGGGACCTAGTTCCAAGTCTAAGAAACACATCAGAGGTCAAATATAAATATGTGACTAAGGGCAGGGCATAGAGTGCTTCTCTTCCATCAGCATCTTTAAAATAGTGTATTTTGTTTGTAATTTTATCTAAATAAAACTGTCCAGACAACATAACCAATATAGCAGAGTAAAAGAAGAGACTGGCCTCAGATCTCTCAAATTCCCCTCCAAACAACGTTAAAATAACACCTTAAAACTAATTCTGAAGTGGCCAAACCAACAAAAGGTTGAGGTGAAATAATTTTCTAGCCCAAGACAACTTCGAAAATGGGCAGGAAAGGTCAGTCTCACCTGGGTGAAAATGAAGCACAGTCCGGTGCAGGCCTCCAAAAGCAAGCTTTGGGGGGTATCTGAATGAATAGCAGCAGCTTCCAGAGATTTCAGGATACAGATGGTATTGGGGTTAGACAACTGGTCAGAAAGAGATTACAGGGGACCTTTCACTGGCATTGGGAGCAGGACCCTGTTTCATTGCCTATACACAGTTCCAGATTGCAGTCCCACGGTGAGGAGGAGCACTAGCATGAGTGGAGACTCTGGACACAGTTCCAAGGCAGAAAAGGGTACTTGTGATTACTCACATACCAGAGCACAGGGCAGAGGAGCAGGGACCACACCTCTTCTTAGATCGCACCACCTTGGGAGAACTGATAACTTACAGAGTTTTACAACTAACTCTGAAAACAGAAGAACAAAAAACCTAAAGCTTGGGACAGTGTCCTTTTTATCCCAAGAGCAGAGCCTAACCTTAACAAGTAGTTAAAAGTCAATAAATAGGCTGGAAAATAAGCAAACAAAAAAAATCTGACTATAGAAATTTACCATAGTGACAGAGAAGATGAAAATATACACTTAGAAGAAGTAAACAATGTCAAAACAGCTACATGCAAAGCCTCAAAGAAAAACATAAACTGGTCTTAAACCCCCAACAAGAATACCTGGAAGAATTCAAAAAAAATTTTTAATCAAATAAGGGAAGGAGAAGAAAAATTTCAAAAATAAATGACAATTTCCCTAATTGAGAAATGGTCAAAGGATATGAAGAGGCAGTTTTCTGATGAAGAAATCAAAGCTATCTATTCCCATATGAAAAAATGCTCTAAATCTCTAATGATTAGAGAGATGCAAATTAAAACAACTCTGAGGTACCACCTGATACCTATCAGATTGGCTAATATGACAAAAAAAGTAAATAATACATGTTGCAGAAGCTGTGGAAAAATTGGAACACTAATGCATTGTTGGTGGAGCTGTGAACTGATCCAACCATTCTGGAGAGCAATCTGGAATTATGCCCAAAGGGCTAAAAAGCTGTGCATACCCTTTGACCCAGCAATACCACTTTGGGCTCTCTTTCCCAAAGAGATCATAAAAAAGGGAAAAGGACCCACATGTACAAAAATATTTATAGCTGCTCTTTTTGTGGTGGCATAGAATTGGAAATTGAGGGGCTGCCCATCAATTGGAGAATGGCTGAACAAGTTGTGGTATATGAATGTATTGGAATTCTATTGTGCTGTAAGAAATGATGAGCGGGAAGATTTCAGAGAAACCTGGAAGGACTTGCATGAAATGATGATGAGTGGGATGAGCAGAACCAGGAGAACATTGTACATAGTATCATCAACATTATTTGTTGTTCAACTGTGACAGACTTGATTCTTCTCAGCAATACAATGGTACAAGATAGTTCCAAAGACTCATGATGGAAAAGCTTCTCCAAATCCAGGGGGAAAAAAGAACTGTGGAATAAGGATGCAGATTGAACCATACTATTTCTTTTGTTTTGGGTGCTGTTGTTTTTCTTTTTTGAGGTTTTTCCTTTTTGCTCTGATTCTTCTCTTATAATGTGACTGATGCAGAAATATGTTTAATGTTGTTATGTATATATAACCTATATCAGATTACTTGCTGTCTTGGGGAGGGGGCAGAGTGGGGAGGGAGGGAGAAAAATTTGAAACTAGAAATCTTATCAAAACAAACATTGAAAACTATATCTATATGTAACTGGAAAATAATAAAATACTTTTATAATTTAAAAATAAATAAATAAATGATAGTTATTCAAGAAAACCATGAAAAAAGAGTCAATGGGTTGGTAAAGGGGCCACAAAAATTACTGAAGAAAATAACAACTTAAAAAAACAGAATAGGTCAAATGCTAAAAGAAGCACAAAAATCCAGTAAATAAGGGAAGTAGAAGAAAATTTTCAAAAAGAAATTATAGCTATTCAAGAAATTCCTTTAAATCAGAGCTGGCCAAATGTAAAAATATGTACAAAATTTCACTGAAGAAAACTCCTTAAAAAGTAGGATTTTCCAAATGGGGAAAAGTACAAAAATTCACTAAAGAAAATAACTTTTTAAAAAGTACAACTGACCAAATAGAAAAGGAGATGCAAAAAGCTCACTGAAGAAAATAATTCCTTAAAAAATTAAATTGGGCAAATGAAAGCTAATGAGAAGAATATGGAGAGAGTGGCTGGTGATACATGAACCTTACTTTCATCATAATTGGCTCAAAGTGGGAATAATATACATACTCAGTTGGGTATAGAAATTTGCAGTAGCCTACAGGGAAGTAGGAAGCAAGGAGAATAAGAGAAGGGCAATCTGAAAGAAGGGAAGTAGGTTGGAGGAGGTGGTGGTCAGAAGCAAAATACTTTTGAAGATAAACAGAAGTGGATAGCAAAGTGAATTACATTATTTAAACATAAAGGGCAATACCATAAGCAAATTGAAGGAGCATGGAATAGTTTACCTGACAGACCTATGGATAAGGGAAAAAAATTTTAAGGGAACAATTTATGACTAAATAAGAGATAGAGAGCAGTATGGAAAGTAAATTGAATAATTTTGGTTACATTAAATTAAAAAGGGGTTGCATAAACAAAAGCAAGAGAAGAAAAGTAGGAAGGAGGGGGTGGAAAATTTACACAAGTTTTTCTGACAAATGCCTCATTTCTCAAGTATCCTAGAAAACTGGGTCAAATTTATAAGAATAGAAGTCATTCCCCAATTGATAAATTGTCAAAGGATATGAACTGGCAGTTTTCAGACAAAGGAATCAAAGATATCTATAGTCATATGAAAGAATGCTCTAAATCAGTATTGATTAGAGAAATACAAATTAAAATAACTCTGAGGTACCACTTCACACTTATAAGATTAGCTAATATAACAGAAAAGGAAAATAGCAAATATTGGAAGGAATGTGAAAAAAATGGGACACTGTTGGGACAACTCCATTGTTGGAGGAGTTGTGAACTGAACCAATCATTCTGTATAGTAATTTGGAACTATGCCCAAAGGACTATAAAGCCATGCATACCCCTTAACCAAGCAATACCACTACTAGCTCTGTTTCCTGAAGAAAGGACCTATATATAATAAATAAATATTTATAGCAGCTCATTTAGTGGTTACAAAGAATTGGAAATTTAATTAGTTACCCATCATTTGGGGAATGACTGAACAAGTTGTAGTATATGATTGTGATGGAATACTATGGTCCTATAAGAAATAATGAGCAGGATACTTTCAGAAACACCTAGAAATACTTATAGGAAGTGATGCAAAGTAAAATAAGCAGAACCAGGAAAATACTCTACACAGTAACAAAAATATTATGTGATGATCAGTTGTGAATGACTTAGCTATTCACAGCAATACAATGATCTAAGATATTCAGAAGGACTTATGATGAAAAACCCTACTCACCTCCAGAGAAAAAATTGATAGAGTCTGAATCCAGATTGAAGCATATTTTTTTTACTTTATTTTTCTTGGGGTTTTTTTTTGTCTGTGTTTTCTTTCACAATATAACTAGTATGGAAATATTTTACATGATTGCACATATATAACTCATATCAAATTGCCTTCTCTGTGTGGGGAGGAGGGAGGAATAAGAGAACTTGGAATTCAGAATTTTTAAAAGAATATAAAATGGAGGGGCAGCTAGGTAGCACAGTGCATAAAGCACTGGCCCTGGATTCAGAAGGACCTGAGTTCAAATCCACCAGCCTCAGAGACTTGGTACTTTACTAGCTGTGTGACCCTGGGAAAGTCACTTAACCTTCATTGCCCCACCTTCCCAAAAAAGAATATAAAAATGTTTTTATGTGTAATTGGAAAAATAAAAAACGAAAAGATTGTCCGCAATTTAAAAAATAGATAAATACAATCTTTCCTAGTAATCTAAAAAACCATTCTAAGTAAATACAAGCAAACAAACAAAAACAGAGAAACATCTGATACAAACAGATTATACATAATGTAAGAGTGGGTAGCTGTACTAGGAGAGAAGGAAACCTCCTACTTTCATTCTTACTTTTTTCCCACAGCGGGAGGGAGTCCCTTTTCTGTCTCAGTCTCATGTTGCCTAAGTGGAAGTGAGATCTTAATAGAATAAAGTGCAGCACCTTGGACAACACCTTCAGGCAAAGCAAGTGCTAGGGCAGCACTGTGCTGTCCCATATAAATTACTGTACTCTCAGCTAACTATCCATTCCAATATGCTAGAATGAAACAACATTAAATGCCCATTTCTTCAAAGAAACTTTATCATAATTTAAAGTGTTATAAAGGTCACATTTCTGTGCTATACCAAAAATAATTAGATGTACATGACAGCTAACACATACACACCTGGGTTTAGAAAAATCAGGTACATAAATGTATCCTATTTTAATTGTCCCCTTGAATGGAGAGTAGCAGAAGCAAGAATAACACAAGATGGAGGGTTATTCCTAAATTAGTTCCTTAACTTCAGTATGTGCTTTTATCCATAGTGTCCAGTTTTCCATACACAATCTGAACAAAATAATGAGTACTAAAGATTTTAATTTCTTTCTCTTGCCTCCTTGACAGGGCTGAAAGGATTTCAGCATCCCTTGCTTTCCTGAAAAACAAAGTCCCAATGGGTATGCTGGTACACTCCTATTATTAATGACAACAAGGAGGCTGGGGCTGGTAGACTACTTGAACCTAGGAGTTCTAAGCTATAGTACGGCTAAAGCCAGTCAGATATGTCTGTACTAAATATGGAACCAAAATGGTGAGCTCCTGAGAGTGAAAGGCCACCAGGTTACCTAAGAAGGGGTGAAGCTGTCCAGATAGGGAAAGGAACATGCTAAATTTCACCACACTTGCTAATCAGTAGTGGGACAGAATCTGTATGTGATCATTATACTTCTAACTTGGGCAAAACTGGGAGCTTGGGAGGTTCAGTTTTTTGTGTGTGTTTTTAAAATCAGGAATTTGAAAAGATACCACTCTGAGACAAGGCAGGGAAAGGATACAATTTCAGGGGTTTTTTTCTTCCATCCTAGGAATAGAAAGAACTTTTTAATACTGTTAGTTCTAAGTCACTTAACCCTCATTGCCCCACAAAAAAGAAAAGAAAAAAGAAAGTTCATCTCCTACATCATTTACACTTTACCCCTCATTTATGTATGTGTATATGTGTGTATGTGTGTGTGTGTGTATGTATCTATCCTATTTTAAGACTTATTTGGTATACAGAATGTTTCTTCCAGAACATTTCTCTCAGGTCAGAGGCTGTGTTTTACACAATCTATGAAACTTAGTCTAGTTTTATACATACAGATAGGTTTCCATCATCACCTACTTTCCTGAAATGTAGAGGTCTGAAAAGGTCTCACTCAGAGACAGGACAGGGAGAGAATGCAATTGCAGAACTCTGAACCATTTACCTTATTTTATTTGCTTCTAACTTAGCCATTAAGGACCAAACTCAATGTGTATATTTACATTAAAAAATATGGGAATTAATTTTTGAGCCAAGTGTTTGGCCCTTTTCTTCCCAATTAGGGTTATCTACACATTAGGAGTGCTGTTGCTAATTAGATCATTTTTTTTAAATGCAGGAATAAGATCCTAACCTCTTGGCTTTATGAAATGAAAATCTAGCTTGGTGCACTCATGAAAATAATCCCTGACCAATTCACCCAGGACCCAAAAGAAATCAAAATGGGCCTAATGATTACTGGGCAACAATTCCAAGAGGAAATTTCATATTATCTGTCCCTTGTTATTGATGAATTTCTATGGGCAAAGAAAGCATTAACAAATGTCCAGCCTATATGAGAGGAAACTCTCCACATTTAGCTATGTGAATCCTCAGAAAAAAAAGACCTAATTTGTTGCTGGGACAGACAATGAGTAACTATGAATCATGAGATACCATATTCACTGAAGAATTTAAGCTTCAGGTCACCCAGAAGGCATTGGAGAAGCACATGGTGCTTCTCAGTAGATCGTAATATACTTCCTACAATAATTATACAGAATTATGCAATTAGACAATTAGCTAGTACAGTAGACAGAAGACTGTCCCAGAAGTCAGGAAGACAAGTTCAAATCTGGTTTCAGACACTTCTGACCCTGGTCAAGTCATTTAATCTCTTTATTCCTCAGTTTCCTCAACTATACTTGGGGAATAATGCCTCCTAGGGTTATTGTAGAGAATAAAATGAGATATTTGTAACGTACTTTGCAAATTTTAAAATGCTACATAAATGGTAATGAAGGTGATGGTGGTGGTGGTGGTGGTAGGGAATAAAAGAGGTAGTTTTTTTCACAGTTTGATATAGTTGGCATGACCACAGATTCACTGAAGTATCAAAGAATCTCTTTTCAGCGAAGTTCTTTTTAATTCAAGTAATTCACTGATATAGTGCTTTTAGGCTTACAAAGCAGTTTCCTTTCAATGACCCTTTGAGTAGTTAATAAAAGTATCACTATACTCCTTTTACAAATTAGGAAACTGAAACTGAAAGAAGTTAGATGATTTGCCTATAGTCACATAGCTTGCAAGTAACAGCCAGCATTTGAATCCAAGTCCTCCAAATCCAAGTTCAATTCTTTTATACTATGTTGTTTTGTATTTCTACTCCACTGGCTCTCAGAGGACTATAAGGAATTGCTGAATTTATTTGCTGTTAAGGAGAATGGGGAAGCTCAACGCTTCCAACTCATTATTTGATATGAAATACTGGGGATTCTAGGAAATAGGATCAATAGCTCCAGAGTTTAAAGGTTCCTCAAAGACCCTCTAGTTCAACATGTTCATTTTACAGATAAGGATACAGAGGCATGGAAAAGCTAAGTCACTCACTCAAGTTCAATAGCTAGGACCACCAGAGAAAGTATTTGCATACTTTTGACTCAAGAATGTGTCCTCTCTTTTTTGTCCTGATGCCTCCCAGGAAAAATAATGAACTCTTAGAATAAACTGTTGGAGCAAAGTACCATGTACATCATGGGAGAGGGGAAATTATCACACTTGAATCTTTATTATGATAGCTCTTTTTACTTTCCTTAGTTTATCAATGATAACATCTCATACACCTGTACACCACTAATTTTGAAATAGTGAAATTGCAGACAAGTCAGTTGGTCAGTAAACAAGCATTTATTAAGAAGTTAAAATGTGCCAGGCAACTCTGTTAGCTATTAGGAATAGAAAGAAGTCCATATAAGCACTATCCCTGACCTGAAGGAGTTCACATTCTAATGGAAGAGAAAACATGCAATGGGAGACAGAGACAAAGAGAGGAGATAGATAGACCAACAGACGGACAGACAGAGAATGTAAATGGAAGATAATTTCAGAAGGAACTAGTAGCTGGAAAAAACCTCCTGTAGAAGATGGGATTTCTGAACTGGTTTACCTTTTTTAATTTAAATAAACTATAGATAGTGCAAATTAACAATATAAACAGAATTTCAAGAGTAAGTCTTTAAAAAATAAAAACCCGAGACCTTTTAAAGATATTGACATATCAATTACTGGCATGCAAAGTCTTATCAAGGAGCAGCCAGGTGGCAAAGTGGATTGAATGCTGGGCCTGGAGTCAGGAAGACTCGGGTTCCTGAGCTCAAATTCGGCCTCAGACCGAAGTAATTTAACCTGTTTACCTCAGTTTCCTCATATGTAAAATGAACTGAAGAAGGAAATGGCAAACCACTCCAGTATCTCTTCCACAAAAAATCTTAAATGGGGTCATTAAGAATTGGACACAACTGAAAAAAGACCAAACAACACTCAAGTCTTATCTAGTCTTTAAAGCAGGTGGAGGTCTCAATTAAAAATGACACAGCACTCTGAGTAACTAAAGGTGCTTAAAGGTAATAAAACTTCATTTCCCTAAAAATTTTCTGTAACTTTGACATTTTACTAATTCAGACAGATCTCTCCCCTATGGCCAACCTAAACTCAGAGTAAGTTGTCAGGCCTCTTTCTCCTCAATTAGCCTCAATTAATTAGACATCAGAATCTTTAAAAAATAGATTTCTCAGGGGCAGCTAGGTGGTGTAGTGGATAAAGCACTAGCCCTGGATTTAGGAGGACCTGAGTTCAAATCCAGCTTCAGACACATGACACTTACTAGCTGTGTGACCCTGGGCAAGTCACTTAACCCTCATTACCCTGCATATATACATCTATATACACATATACATAATATGTATGTATGTATATATGCATATGTACACATATATACATGTATATGTATATGTATGCATATGTGTGTATGTGTATATATGTGTATATATTTGTTTGCCCTCTGCCCTATTTCTTTAGCACCTACATAGAAGATGACTCGTGTTTTCAGGGCAAAAACACAACAGGGACTAGATACTTCAGAAGTAGCAGCGAAGTATGAAAGGGCATACCTAGGGAGAAGAAAGTTGGTATAGGAGAGGTAGAATTGTATCTGAGCAGTGGAAAATGTAAAATAGAAATATGGGAAAGAGCTGAGTAAACACCATCTTCTTCAGAAGAACACATTGAAAAACAACTTTGTAAAAGTCAAATAATCACCACCAAAAAAAGAAAAGGGTCTATACCTCCTCTACCTGGGGATTGAGACCAGGAGATCCAAAGGCTAAAGAATAAATATAAAAGATACAAGATTTCCTTCCTGAAAGAAAATTAATGGCCTGGGAAAGACTTTGTTCTGAGAACCACCGCACAGCAATAAACAACTTTGCAAATCTCAATCCACCAAGACATGGAATTGGTATTGGGAAGAGTTATTTTCAAACAGATGAAGAAAAAAAAACACCTGAGGGAGGAAATCAGACCATATTCACTCCGGTTAGCTGGCAAACCCAGCTAAATTAATCATTAACACTGGAAGGCACCTGGTGATTTGGTTTATTATTAAAAAGATGAATCACTTTTTTTCTGTACAATGAAATGAAGCTGAACCCCTCCCAAACTGCTTTAGCTACATTGATATGGCTTAGAGGAATATAAGCCTTCCCATTCTAACTAGCTTTGTGTATGCCTCGGGTAAATGACTATTATTTTTTCTTATATTAATATTTTCCCAAACTATTTGAAGCTGGATCCCAAAAAAGGAGAAAATGCTCAATGAATGTAACAAAGAAATCTGATGGATTTTACAATAAAGCACCTTAAAATATACTGAATATATATGAAACAAGACGATTAAGTCTGCATTGTACTGTATGTCATTGACAGGCTCATTTTAGAACTGCATTGCTAGCATTCTTTATATCTATGATTCTTTAGACTTTCCTATATGCCTCGTATACTGCATTAATATTTTATGAGTACATTTGAGAAAAATATCAAAAAATACAACTCATTACTTCAAAATTGTCATTTTGAAATCAATAAATACATTTAAGGTGATTTTGTGAAAGAGAATGACAGGAGATAATTAATCATGCATGAAGTTTGAGACAAATTTAATTCTCACCTTATGTTTCTAGCTAGAGCAAAGTCAGTAAATATCCATGTTCTAAGTTATTCTCAGAGAACTGCTGACTTAGAACTGCATAGAGGAAATAGTTGTGTTTATCCAGAACTCGTCCTTGCACCAGTGAAAAAGGAGCTATATGTCATGACAGGAAGGCCACCAAACTGCTCCCCTAACCAGACCACTCCTTCACACTGGCCTATTAAATTCATTTAACTGGGTAAAGTCATTCAATTATTTGGATGGGCAATCTTGAGCTAGATACCACAATAACAGGGATAACAATACCAAATAACGATTTGTCACAACACTTTACTCACCCACAAACATCTACGATGCAAGGAAGCTCACATTGAGTGTTTTACTTTCCTCTTCAGCAATGAGGCATTGAGTGGCACACAGTGGTGAGTAAATGGATGAGTGAGCTTACAGTTCAAAATGTCCTCTACAATTCATAGGCCTTACCATTTGTCATGAAGATGCCTCTGAAGAACCACTGAATCTATCCTACAGATAAATTCTCAGATGGGTGTTGTCACCACCTATTAGAATGTGAGCTCATTAAGAGGAGGGGATGACTCACTTTTATGTGCATTCCTGATGCTTAATGAATTCCTTGGTACCATAGTAATCGCTTAATAAAATATTTTTCATCCATTCATTTTAAGTAGAAATCAACCCCTTGAGGAGATTGAGATTAGCACAGTGATAGACAGAGTCAGGAAGACATTTTCAGAGACCTGGTTTTGAAATCTAAGACACTAGCTTGTGAGACTGAGCAAATCATATATTCTCTACATCTGCAAAATAGCAGTAATGATAGCAATTATGTTGTAGGTTTATTGTGAAGATCAAATGATATCATATATATGTATATATATGTACATATATGATGCAGAGTGAAGTAAGCAGAGCTAAGAAAAAATAAGTTCTTCAGTCATGTCCAACTCTTCGTGACCCAATTTGGTGTTTTCTTGGCAAAAATACTGGAAAGGTGTTGCAGCTAGGTGGCACAGTGGATAGAGCACCGGCCCTGGAGTCAGGAGGACCTGAGTTCAAACCCGGCCTCAGACACTTAACACTTACTAGCCCTGTGACCCTGGGCAAGTCACTTAACCTCAATTGCCTCACTTAAAAAAAAAAAAACCCATACTGGTGGAAAGGTTTGCCATTTCCTTCTCCACTTCATTTTACAGATGAGGAAACTGAGGCAAATAGTGTTAAACAACTTGCCACGGTCATATAGCTAGGGCACATCTGAGGCTGAATTTGAACTCAGGTATTCCTGACTCCAGGCCCAGCCCTCTATCCACTGTGCCACCTAGCTGCCCCAAGGAAATAATATACATGACTACAATGATGTAAATGCAAAAAACAACCACACAGAAAAGTCAAAAGAGAATATTGTGAAATTATGAACAAGAAGTATGACTCAACAGAAGAGATATAAGAAAACATTTTCACCCTATCCCTTTACAAAGGTGGGAAGTCTACCAGTATAGTATATTACACACATTTTCTGACTTTTTTAGTGTTTTGATCAGTTTTTCTGACCTTTTTCCTCTTCCTTTTTCATTGTTAAAAATTATATTTGATATATGGGATGGTTCTCTGGGAAGGGGAGAAGGATGTATACAGGAGAAAACTATAGTGATGTAAAATAATAAAACAACATATCAGTAAAAGTTTATTTTTAAAATAAATTTAAATGTTTTAATATAAATGCTGTAAAATTCTAAAGAACAAACATGACTAAAAAGAAAACATACAATGCCCTTTGCAGCAAATGTGGGTGGTCCACCAGTGTTGTACATTACACTCATTTTCTTTTTCCAAAGTACCAATGAGTTATGCTGACTTTTTTCTTATTTTTCTGTTTCTTTTTTTGTGTGTCTATAAAATATTATTTGTTATATTAGCTCTCTGCGAGGGGGAGAAGGAAAGATACTGGGGAAACCGGTGACATTTTTTTTTTAAAAAGACATCAATAAAAATTATTTTTAAATGCCTACATAACAGCACAGATTGCTCCAACTCTGTCCCTCCCTTAAAACACAGCTTGAACTCCATCTTCCCTCTGTATGTGTGCACATGTGCATACAAGTACATATTTACTAAGTGGGTAACTTTGAACAAATCATCTCATGTCTCTCTGGGCCTTGGTTTCCTAAAATATAAAATGTCCTGGGACAAAAAAAGTAGCCGAAACTCAATCCCTCTCTAACTTTGTAGGACCAGCCCCAGCTAACGTGGTCTCTGAGAGCCTAAAGTCACCTCTATGCTACAAAGGAGGCAACAGAGAATGATTTTACTGGGAGGGTCCAACCTCTTCTGAGTCTGGTTCCTTCTTTCTTCAGTATATACTCTCAATGCCATGACAAAAAAAAAAAAATGTTTCCTTACAATACTTGCAATAAAGCCATGAGTTTCTCAAGAAGTTCAAGAATGTTCCTTCCCCCTCCCCCTCCGTTCCAATTCCTTTCATGAATGAATTGCTCCAGCCATGGGAACTCAGTATAGAGACAAGAGCACTTTAATGGTCAAGGACCTGAGAAGATGGCAGAAAGAAATTTTACAGCGTTTTTGAAAAATGTCAATTTTAAAAGACTGCAGACTTCTCTGCTTGGAGCATCCCTGGGAAACAAAACTTTAAAGTTTTGTGACACCTGGAAAAGAGATAACTAGGCTTTGTCAGAGAGAAAAAGGAGATATGGAGGAAGCTGAATAGATTTCTAAGCACACAAGTGCAGGAGCACACTGGGATTTATTCGGGTGATTTCTTCCTTTTCTCCTCAGATATTTCACTATTAAAATGAAAGTCTGTGAAGGAAATTATGTGATTATGCCACTTTGACGGAAAGGACCTCTCTCAATAGCAAAGTGAATGACTGTGAGAACAGGCCGTCCTCTGGCAAATTCAAATTTTAAAAGGCCCCAGATAAGGACTCATACGTAGCAGAATTCTACCTGAAACTGCTATGGGCTAGGTACTGGAGTATCTTGAACCCCAACTAATTTGTCCATGCTTGTATAAAAGTGGCGTGGATTTTTAGATTTTATTTTCATTCCAAAAGACCCTAGCAGAACACCCAGAAATTCCCTCTCCTCAAGTCAGATGGAACAAAGAGAGATTACTGAAAACACTCTAGGATTATATTAGGGTTTAGAGGAGGTCAGAAGGAGAGAGGTGCTATATAGTACTGTTAACTTATTTTGAGTCTGGAGGCAGCTAGGTAGTGCAGTGGATAAAGCACTAGCCCTGGATTCAGGAGGACATGAGTTCAAATATGACCTCAGACACTTGACACTTACTAGCTGTGTGACTCTGGGCAAGTCACTTAACTCTCATTCCCCCACACAAAAATAAAACAAAACAAAAACCTTATATTGAGTCTGTTATCCACAAGAGAAAACAGTCATTTTTACAGAAACCGCTCTCTAACTGTGCCTGTCCCATATACTGTAGACACAGTACGGCATATATTCAAGGTCACAAAATTATAGGTTTTAAAAGTCTACAAAATTTTAAATTGGTTTTGTAGATGAATTACTCAGTTATGAAAATTTAATAGTCATTTCATATGATAGCATATTTTAAGGCACTTTTATTTTAAAAGCCATGTTTAGACTATCCTATACTTCTATAACTGATTTTTTGAACCTGAATGCAGGCCTTTACATTTATCTCTACTAAATTTCATCTTATATGACTCAGTATATTGCTCTGGGTTGTTAAACTCTTTCTGCAATCTGACTGTCATCCCAGATGTTAGCTAACCCTCTTAGCTTTATGTCATGTACAAATTAGGTAAGCATGCCATCTATGCCATTCAAGGAATTAATAAAAAATTTTAAAGGCATTACTCTAAAACAAAAGTGTCGATCACAAAGTCCATGGGCTGCATGTAGCCCACTTCTAGGTGCCACTCAAACCAGATTAAAATGTAATTGAGACGTATTTAATATTTTTTCTAAAAATATAACAAAACAGATATTGTTTTATTTTAAAACTGTCAATAGGCAACTCTAAGGGATCCTAATGTAGGAATTGTTGTTGGTTGTTGTCGTGGTTGTGGTTGTTGGTTGTGGTTGTGGTTGTGGTTGTTGTTCAGTCATGAGGGCCCTGTCCAACTCTTTGTGACCCCATGGACCATAACATGCCAATACCATTCAAGGGGTTTTCTTGGCAAAGCTACTGTAATGGTTTGCCATTTCCTTACCTGGTGGATTAAGGCAAACAGTTAAGTGACTTGCCCTGAGTTCCACAGCTAGAAAGTGTTTGAGGCCAGATTTAAACTCAGATCTTTCTGACACCAGGCCCAGGGTTCTATCCACTGCATGAGCTACTTAGCTGCCCCTAATATAGGAATTAATGGCCCCCACTTCTATTTGAGTTGACACCATTACTCTAAAACATCTGACTCAAGTAAATGAGGATGAAAATGGATTTTCTCCATAGTCAGTGACCCTCTGAGCTCTCCTTGCCACCATCTGACAGCTTCCAGAGTATTAGGAATTTCTCTAATGTTATAACATGCCTTTTCAGCCCATTTAATTAGAGAGGCAAAATGACATAATAGAGAGCTGGCCCTGTGTGAAGATGGTCGGATTCAAGTCCCACTTCTGATGCATAGTTGTGTGATCTCAGACAAGTTCCTTAACCTTTCTGCACCCCAAGGCAACTCTATAATATTGCAAGTTGTAACACACTTGTCAATCCACGTATGTGGGTTGTGTTTCCAGAGCAGGAGTCCCTTACACCAATGCAAATACAATAAAAGAAATATAGATTAAATCAACTAGGATAGAAAGTTTCTTTTTCTACTAAAGATCATCTTTCAGTTGGAGGTAGCTTGTTGTACAGTGGATAGAGAATTGATTCTAGAGTTAAAAAGTCCTGATTTCAAATCCAACCTCAGACACTTATTGTGTGACCCTGAAAAAGTCACTTAATCTATGTTTGCTTCAGTTTCCTCAACTGTAAAATGGAATAATAATAACACTTACCTCACAAGGTAGTTATGGGGATCAAATGAAATAATATTTGTAATTTTTAAAAAGTGCTTATCACAGTGTCTGGGACATAATAGGCCCTATTTAAATGTTTATTCCCTTCCCTAGTTTAGAGTAATCATAAATGGCTTTGAAATTGTTATTATTCTCTCTGGCCCAGTTCAAATTGTTATTTCTCTCAACAGCCTCAGTCCGAATGCCTCCCTTAGTATAAGCTAAAACAGCTCCCCCAGTTCATGCGCATTAGCTAAATTCTTTTAGAAGCATATTTCCTCAAAATCAGTCTCACCCAATGAGAAACACCTTTCTTTCACATGTAGTCTTTGTTGCAATGTCCCTCTTTCTACAACCTCCTTCGAAAAGCCTCCTTCATCATTTCTTGCATATAGGAAAATTCAAATTTTGCACATTCTTTGTACATCTTTTCTTCATACATTGAAAAGATGGCATAAAATAATGCATGTTACCCTTGGGCTAGATTTTCATGGCCCAAGGGGACTGACTGCCTTTGGAGAAACTTGTTTTCCTCTTGCTTCATATGGTCCCATGCAAGAAACCAAGAAAAATCTCTGCAGGACATACTATCCCAGGATACTAAAATCAGCTCCTCACTTGCAGGCACACTATTCATAATATTATAGGGGAAAAATAATTGAAATGTCAAAGAAAAAAATAACTAGCAACAAAGTAGATGTCCCTCAAGTAAGGAATAGATAAATGAATTGTGGTGCTTGCATATAATGAAATACTACTATGCATTTTTTTGAGGGGCAATGGGGATTAAGTGACTTGCCCAGGGTCACACAGCTAGTAAGTGTCAAGTATCTGAGGCCAGATTTGAACTCAGGTCCTCCTGAATCCAGGGCTGGTGCTTTATCCACTGTACCACCTAGCTGCCCCCTACTACTATGCATTTTTTTAAATGATGATGAAAAATACAGAAAAGTATGGGAAGATAGATATTAATGGATGCCAAATAAAGTGAGCAAAAGCAGAAGACCAGAAAAACAATATGCCCAACATCTGCAAAAATGTAAAAGGAAGGGGGGAAGGAGAGACCTAAATTCAGTATATTTATAATGGCCATGCTTGGCCCCAAAGAAGAGATATGATAAGGATATACTTCTCTACCTCCTTTGCAGAGGTAGGAAACTATTGCTACAGAACACTGAGTAAACTGATGTAGAA